>NC_137022.1:3530000-3570000 GCF_032717465.1 Coenobita brevimanus
CATCTACCACTCTTGTTCGAGATTTTTTCACGTTCGTTCAATACGGCAAGATTACAGCAAGAATGCTGTAAGAGAGACGCCATCGTTGTGCCAAAGTTAATGAAGAATAACTCCATTAGTTCGAGAAGTTTCTCCTAAACTGAAAAAAAAAAAAAAACTACTTGTATAGCAAGAAAAAATAACAGGCAGGTACACAGATCCCGCAACCTGTGTCGCTGTATGAACCCATCAAAAGCGGGTTAAAGCAACGGGAGCGGCCGGTCAGCTAAAAAACGGGCGTCGTCTCAGTTAAACACATTACTGATCCCAAGTACGTCTGTATATCACTGGCTTGAATTTCTCCGCCAGTCTAGTAAAATGCCGATGTGAATGTGGGTGTGGGCACAGGGCCGGGACTGACAAGGAAAGTACTCAAACGTTCCCATCTGGATGTGGGTGAAGAGATGACAGACTAAGAAAAGCACCCAAACGTTCTACCCAAACGTTCCCAGCTTAATTGGTGTAGGTATAGATAATGGGACGCTTAACAGAGAAAACACCCAAACGCTCCCAACTAGGTGTGGTGGGGGAAGGTACAGGGACGCGTAACTGACAAGGATAGCACCCAAACCTTCCCAGCTGGATATGGGTAAAGGTAAAAGGGACTGCCATGGGAAGCACTCAAACGATCCCAACTGGGTGTGGTGGGTGAGGGTTCAGCGGCGCGTGAGTAACTAGGAAAGCATTCAGATATTCTCAGTTGGGTGTGGGTGAAGGTAGCCTACAGAGAAGCAGGACTAAAAAGGAAAACACCCAGACCTTGCCTCGGGCTACCATATACAACCCTCCATTTTACAGTCGGTAGCTTCATAACCTCTCTTAAATTGTATTTAGGTTTTATTGCTTATACCTTTGCCTTGGTTCATATAAATACCAAATGTTTTACACTAACGCTTTACAATAAAATTGAGAGAGAGAGAGAGAGAGAGAGAGAGAGAGAGAGAGAGAGAGAGAGACTGTTAACTGTCTTGATATTTGTTTATTCGGTAAATAGGTTAAGCAATATCACCAAGTCCCTATCATTTCTAGGTGCTAACATACGTGGGCAGGGACAGCGCGCCGTCCTTGCCCTACTACGCGCGGCGTAGGTTGGGTGTTACATAAGAGGACGTGTCGGGTTTTACTGTCTGGAGATTTCATAAGATTTCATAAGTGATCATTTTGCTTATTACACCTTAATATTCTCCTGTATGATATTGACTCAGACTATGTCGATAGTGAAAAGATATAAATAGCATACAAGAAAATGTATAAAGCGTAATATGCCAAATCATCGCTAAGGAAGAAGTACTACAAAGTGACCTATGGCAACGGGCTATGGGCCTTAATGCCACTGCCCCTATAACCAGCAGTATTACCATGTTAGCGCTTTTAGTAAACTATTACTTATCTAGCAACAAATTTGTATGACTAACGGTGTTAAATCCAGCAATATCTTAGAGATATGTTTGATGACAATGATATTCTAGGGATATTATCAATACAGTAGATTTTTCATTAACCTCCTTTTGCCGTAGGCTATAATGTTATGCAGGTTACTCTATGCTTTTACAACAATAAACGTTCAGTCCACCACTAAGCATTATTTTAGACATTCTGATAAGTAGTTTAGTCATATTCTAGAAATTTATTAACAGTTTAGTGATACTGTGGAGAGGATCAGTAATTTACTAAGAGGTGTCATCAGTATTATTGAGATGTTCAGTATTTCTGTGATGTGGAAAAGTAGACGCGGTCAATATTTTCATTTGGTGTACAGATACAGGCATTATCTTAAGGACGTCTGAGAAATTTAAGCAACATTCCAGTGATATTCCGATACTGCAGCACGTCTTCTAGCGAGCCTGGGAATTTTTGTTCTCTAACACCTTCAGCATGGTAAGCAGAGTTGCCAAGTAAACGCGTTCAATTACATATTATATTGGATTGGACGGGGACAGAAATTCGGCGGCATTCTTGACAATAATTACACAGAAGTACCGGTATATCAAAATATAGATCATTTTTTTTTCTAGTGATATTCTGGGGGTTTTCAACTTAGCTTTAGTCTAGCGCAGTTACATAACATGTTTAGCGACATCGGTGAACACAGCTACCCTGACCTACTGTATATCCACTCTGTGTCGTGTATAGAAGTGATAAAGTGGTGGTGTGTCTTGTATTTACAGTATACAGTAGTTTCTCTCTCGCCTTGCTGTATATTGTTTGGTATTATTTATCGGTTTGTATGTGTGTCTGCTTTATCTCAGTGCGACGACAGTAGTAACATCCGTGAGAGCATAAATGTAGTATTCCGTTTTCATAGCTCCTCCCCTCGCCCTGCATCACATTCCCCTATCAACAGCTGTGTAATGACCAGTTATTATATGCTTCTGTCAATAATAATGGTGGTGTGTCATGTGTCTCCAGCCAGCTCTCCCGCCTTGTTCCAAGGTTTGTCATCTGTAATTAATTACCATCTTCACTACAGGTGCTGTAGAGGGATGCTTTCACGTAATTTCACCAATATAACTGGGTGGTTCGCTGCCCAGTAATAGGAACGTCCCTCATTTCCCTCTCAGTTCCCCAGAAAGTAGGTGGTGGACTGTAGCAGAAGAAACTTCACCTGCAGTATTAAGATCACATACAGATGAGCTTGAGACAACCACAACGTCACTACGATCATCGATAAAATAGAGAGAAGTTTGGGGGTGGGAGTGTCAAGCGCGGCGACCGTCTCGAGTGGTACTTTGGATGGCAACAATTTTTTTCCAAGTTACTGTATATACTGTACGTAATAATCCCATTTCTACTTTTTGATGAAGTTGTGGCAGACTGTTGAAAATGTCAGCAACAGGAGCAAAACTAATTACATCCATCCATCCATCATCCAATCCTACGTTATCCCATGAGGAGCGTAGGAGATCGGGGGTAGGCAAGTTGGTCCTGACATTTAAGATGAGAGTGACCAGCTTCACTCATCCCTGAGTGGCATTACGTGAGCAATAAACCCCAACCACCCCTTGGATATAAACTTTCACCGGTTCAGTTCGATTGGAGCGCTGTAATTACCCAATAAACCACCTGGCGCCAAAATTTGGTTATATGGTTACCACCCAGCGTAGTGAATGGTTTCCTGTTGTACAAGAAGCTATTTGGTTTTTCACTCAATGCAGCGTCACCCACAGGCAGAAGGAAGAGGAATGAAGGAAAGGAAGACAGAAGAGGGAGCGTAAAGTCACCTGTAGGCAGAAGGACGAGGAAAGAGTGAAGGAAAGAAAGAAGTGAATGGTAGGAAAGAAGGATGGAGAAGAGGAAAGGACATACACCCGAGAGCAGCAGTACATCGAGTGAGTGGATGGTGAGCGCCCTCATCTACATTTGTAGTAAATCAGTACGGTGGTTCCACTCTCGAGTAACTCCGACCCACAGGATAAATATTAGGTGAATGTTATTACTCCAAGATCCAGAAGACGAAGTCTCGTATGAACCTTGCCGCGTGCAACCAATTCTTTAGTTATGCGCTGGTATCAGGTTTTGCAAACACACACACACACACACACACACACACACACACACACATACAGATAGATAGATAGATAGATTGATAGATAGATAGATAGACAGATAGACAGACAGATAGCAGGAAGTAGACTGTAGCACCAGTCGAGCAGGGCAGTACTCCCATGGTGGATGGAAAGCTGATGACAGGGAGAGCTTGAGCTCCCGCTTCATCAGCCCTCAGGAGTAGTTCCTGACTATCCCCCTTTGCTGATCTTTTTCAGCGTTTCAGTTAAAGAGTAGGCCAGCATGCTATCCAATACGAGTTTCTATAACTATCAACATCAATCTACATGCACAGTACACACTACACTACCTTTTCAAAATTAAAGAAAAATGGCGTACCATGACTGTGCCTCGGAATCCCCAGGAGGGGGACCATAAATGCCCCCACCATCCGCCCCTCTCCCGGTGATGACTCTGTATGCCTGGAACCACTGTCTGACTCACTTCTTCATTTCTGCAACATTCGCTGCCTTTCCTCTAACTTTCTGTTGAACACCACCTCTCCTCCTCTAAACCTCACCTTCTTTTCTTAACAGACGCTGTCTGAGGCAACTGACAGCAAACCCTCTGTATCCTCCTACTTTCTCTATACTCACTTTAATGCTAAAGGTGGCTGTTGTGTATATGTATGCAACGCCCTACCTTGCTCTCGTGTTCCTGAACTTGATTCTTCTGAATTCTCTACACTCTGGCTTCGGCTTTCCTGCCATTCTCTGACTAAATATATCTGCGCTGTTTACTATCTCCTAATTCTATTGAGCATCAAAAATTCTTCGACTGTCTTACATCTATGATGAAACACATTCTATCCATCTCTCCTTTCTCTGAAATCTCCATTTTAGATTTCAATGTTCACCACCAGCATTCGCTCTCCTCTCCTTTCACTGTTCCACCTGGTGAACAAGCCTACACTTTTTCTATCCTTAATAACGTAAAGCAGTTTGTATAGCACCCTACCCGCATCCCTGACTGCCTTGGAGAGAGCTTCAACACACTTGACCTCTTCCTTACAACTAATCCTTCTGCTTACACTAAATCTTTTCTCTCCGTTGGGCTCCTCCGATCATAACCTTGTTATCTTAACCTGTCCTATTGATCTGGTACGGCCTGTGGACCCTCCAAAGAAACGTCGTCTGTGGCACATTGGAGCTGCGGATTGGGAGGCCCTCAGGCAGAACTTCTTTGATTTTCCCTGGAATGATTATTGCTTCCATGGTCGGGAGCTATATGAGTGTGCCTTGCGCATTACAGAGGTTGTTCTCTCCGGCATAGAAGCATACATTCATTTCTCATATCCTTTGACTAATGCAAGAAGGCCTTGGTTTAATCACGCTTGTTCTAATGCTGTCCACAACAAGGAGAGGGCCTATAAAAGGTACCGGAGCCAACCCACCCCTGAATGACATCTTTTTTATGTTTCTGCCCGGAATTGTGCTAAATCTGTCCTTCGTTCTGCTAAAAAATAATTTCATCTGTACTAAATACTCTCAACTCTCCAACTCGAATTCTTCCCGCTCCTTCTAGGACCTTGCCAAAAACCTTTCTAACAACTTTACCTCATCATCCTTCCCTCCTCTTTTCTACTCTGATGGCTCTGTAGCTATTTCATCTACTGATAAAGCAGATCTCTTCGCTCAGACTTTCTCTTCCAATTCCACCTTAGACGATTCCGGTACTGTTCCTATATCACTTCCATCCAGTGATTCCCTCATGGCTGACATTAAAATTTCTTCAGCTGATGTATTTTCTGCCATCACTGGCCTTAATACTAACAAGGCACATGGGTCTGATGGAGTCCCTCCTGTTGTCCTCAAGAACTGTGCTTCTGTGTTTACACCCTGCCTAGGTAAACTCTTTCGCCTCTGTCTGTCAACTTGTACCTTTCCTTCTTGCTGGAAGTTTACTCTCATTCAGCCAGTCCCAAAGAAGGGTGACCATTCCCAACCCTCTAACTATTGTCCAATTGCTTTAACATCCTGTGTCACAAAAGTTTTCGAGTCTGTTGTTTACAGAAAAATTATAAAGCATCTTTCCTATCACAACCTTCTTTCTGATCATCAGTATGGGTTCCGTCGGGAACGCTGCGCTGGTGATCTTCTCACCTACCTTTCAGACTCTTGGTCATCCTCCTTTCGGAACTTTGGCGAAAACTTTGCCATTGCACTTGACATCTCAAAGGCTTTTGATCGAGTCTGGCATAAATCTTTTATTTCCAAACTGCCCTCTTACAGTTTCTATCCTTGTATCTATGCCTTCATCTATAGCTTCCTTTCTGGTCGTTCTATAGCTGCTGTTGTAGATGGCCATCGTTCTTCTCCTAGATCTATCAACAGTGGTGTTCATCAGGGCTCCGTCCTATCACCAACTCTCTTTAATTCATCAATGATCTTCTAAGCTGTACATCTACTGTAATCCTATCCACTCGTACGCTGGTGATTCCATCCTTCACCTTTCCATTCGGTTTTCACAACGTCCATATCAGCAGCTATACTTCAACAAACAAGGAATGAGGCTATGGCACACCTAATGTCTGACTTGGCTCGTATCTCTGACTGGGGCAAAAATAATCTTGTTGTTTTTAATGCATCAAAGACTCAGTTTTTACACCTATCAACTCGTCAAAATATTCCACAGGAGTACCCACTAATGTTTAATAATATCCAGCTCAATCCTGCGTCATCCTTGAACATGCTTGGGGTTTCATTCACTCGGGACTTATCTTGGAAAGATCATATTGCATCTCTTGTAAAATCTGCTTCCAAGAGATTATGTGTGCTTAAGCCGACTCCGTGCCTTCTTTACCCCTGCACAGTTGTTGACTTTATACACGGCTTTTATTTGCCCCTGTTTAGAGTACAACTCTCATGTGTGGGGAGGCTCCCCACATACAGCTCTTCTCGTCTCGATAGGGTGGAATCAAAGGCTTTTCATCTCATAAACTCTCCTCCTCTTACTGGCTCCCTTCAACCTCTGTCTCTTTGTCGCACTGTTGCCTCTATCTCTTTTCTATCGCTACTTCAATGGTCACTGCTCATCTGAACTGACTGTTTGCATCCCTCCACCTCTACGACGAGTGCGTAGCACCCGCCTAGCAACAAACTCTCATCCCTTTTCTGTCCAACTCTCTAGTGCAAGAGTTAACAGTTACTCCCAGTCCTTCACATATGCAACAGGTCAGCTCTGGAACTGTCTCCCTCTGTCTGTATTTCATACTTTCTATGATCTCCAGTCTTTCAAACGCAGTATGTTTAGGCACCTCGAAATGAACGGATCTTGAATTTGGCTCTCTTTTGTATTGTTTTTTTTTTCCTTGGAAGGAACTTTTTTGCGGGCTCAACCTTTGGTTCCTTCTTTCTTGCAATATATATATATATATATATATATATATATATATATATATATATATATATATATATATATATAGACTATGCGATCCCTCCACCACGAGGTAATAAGTTGCGATTTAATCCGACCTTCATTTATCCTCTTGTTGCTTTTCCATACTTACCTATCATTCGATTTACTTACTGTACCTTCCTGCCTGCGGTACTTTCTTCCCATTTTTCTTCCTACCTCTCTTCTTGCCTACCTACCCACCTTCCTGCCTATCTGCGTACCTACCTATCTCTTTCCCTACCCACCTCCCTGCCTGTCTGCATACCTGCCTGTCTCCCTCCCTACCCCCATGCTTATTTTCCTTCTTACTTACTTACCTGCTTACCTATCTAGGTACCGTCTTTCCTACCGCCCAATCCGTCTAACTACCCATCTTCTCATCTGCCTCCCTGCCTTCCTCCAGCCCCAAATCAGGTAGATACTGGCGCATATGAATTAATTTAAGTAAATAATTATTTTTGCCTGTGGGTGACTCTATTCTGAGTGCCAAGTCAAATGGTTTCCTGTACACCAGGAATCATTTACTACGCCGGCAGGTAACCATATAACCAAATTTTGGCGCCTGGTGGTTTAGTGGGCAATTACGGCGCTCCAATCGGATTGAGCCGGTGAAGGTTTATATTCAAGGGATGGTTGGGGTTTATGGCTCATGCAATGCCACTCAGGGATGAGTGAAGCTGGTCACTCTCATCTTAAATGTCAGGACCAATTTGCTTTGCCCCGGGCTCTTACACTCCTCATGGGACAATGTAGGATTGGACGATATATAAAAATAATCTTTGCGATTTTGCAGTGGATTGTTTCTAAACATGGTTATGACTTACTTCGTTTTGAAAGCCTTTCGTAGTGACACCAATATGATTCTGTACTCCTGTAAATAAAAGGCGTTTACCTGTAGTCAATGGCCTTGACCTTATTTTGGTAATTGTGACCTTGAAATTGGTCTGAGTGCATTGATTATTCTGCCAGTGGGAGACCGTCAGGTTGCGAGGTTTCATTTGACACATTAAATGTTAACCCTTGCCTGGCTGATTCTTTATATGGTAGTTTACCTTTCCTTAGTCATTATTTTACAACCTATGTAAATTTTACTTCAAATGAGACTTGCAGGCTGGCTGTGCCTTATATGAGATTTACAGTTCCCAAAGGGTTAAAATTCAGTCCATAATTGCAGGTTGCAGAATGCGAATTGAACGAACGAACAGACGGATAGAAAACATTCCCCTGGTTCAACTTCGCAAAGGCTCTAAAGGCCGTGTCCCACACAGTACGATAGCCCCCGATCACAGCCGATCTTTAAAAAAAAAATGAATTTTTTCCTAGTCGGCTAACATCGTCTGTTTATCGTTTAAAAAGATCGCCTCGATTCGTCCTTTTCGAGGGGGTGTCTTACGGGTCGGAAATCGTCGGCTGTGGTCGGCCAAAAAATAGTGCATGCACTATTTTTTGGCCGACAGTGCCACGAAAAAAACGTTATTTTTTGTCGTGTTACTATCGTGTTGTTTTCGAACTACGATCGTGTGGGAATCGCTGTTTTCGTCCTGTGATTGGCCAACTTTATCGACCCCGATCTGTGTTCGATCGACACGTCGATAGCACGACCACAACTCAATCTTTATACGATCACAACACGACAACAACAACAACAAGAGAAATATCTTCCCAAAATCGACATCCACAACCACTATACGACAACAGCCAGATCGCTACTCGACAACTGTAAGAGTCACTCGACTTCAGCACGATCACCGTCTGGTCACAACACATATGGTTTTTTGTCAGGTGCTACAATTTTTTTTTTTAAAGTGCCATATGGCCTTCTCTGCCAGGTGCAATAATTTCAGCAATGTTAGGTTGTATTTTCATAAATAAATGATATGTTTATAAATACATAAAACTAAATGTTAACAGATTTTGTACTAGCAAATTTTCTACTATATCCTTCCAATATTATGATTAATTTTTATTGTACATAGTATAGATAGAAAATTATTGTGAAAGTCATCAAATGAAATGAAAAAAGAAGTATAGGGAAGAAAAAGAATATTACAATATTTATAATAAAAACTAAACATGTAATGGTTACAAAAACAGAGCTAAATTAATACAAGCTAACTCACTCGTCTCGTCTCTCCAGTGACGCACGGTTTATGTATGCAAACGATAATTAGGAAAGTGACAATATTATACAAGTAATAACTAAACTATTTATTGAAACATGAAAATTATTCTTGAAGTATAAATGAGATTACAAAATAGATTGGGAAATGTTACAGTATTAAAGAATACTAAATAAGAATAAAAATTATTGTGGAAACATTATAATATTATAGAGGTTCATGAGAATACAAGTTAATTTTTATGGCTACATTGAACTTAAAAGAAATCATTGAGAACTGAAAAGTGACAAATATATACAAATAACATAATACTTTAACAATATATTAAAACTTGTTATCAAATGATGTCTGGCAGCACATAAATTTTGCAATCAGGAAAAAAATACAATTCTTAATGGGACGTTAAAATGTTAAAGATATTGCATACAGGGTCATGGTTATTTTCTATTAGATTATTTTTGCTTTGTGATTAGTCGACTGGCTCGTGCCATGGCAGCATGTTCTCTGGTCGGCTGTAATAGTCCATGAGGTAGTCCCTCACAGCCTCGGCAGGTCCTGGTCCCGTTTGTCGATGGCGTGGCTCGAGTCCGTGTAGGGTACTATGGTCGTAGTGATCGTTTAGCAATCGTGCGTATGTCGTGTACGACCGTGGGCACGTCGTGAAGATTTCGTACTGCAAACGACCAAATACTTACTTATCGTGTTGTTACAGTGTCAAAAGCGTACCAGAGTTAAACGATTTATTGTCTCAGGATCGTGTTAGTAACGTGTGAGTAGCGTGTGTGTCGAGTGGGTGTCGAATGGATGTTGAATGGGTGTCGTACGACCGTCGAGCGGCTATCGTGTGGTGCGAGGCTCATGCGGTAGTCGAGTGATCGTTTCGACTCGGCGAAAAAGTGCAAGTCATCCTCTGGCGTGCGGCGGACGCACTGTGTGTGACACGGCCTTAAAACTTAAGTTTCTGGGAGCAGGGTCATCAGGTTTGGTAGGCAGCCTGTGTCAGGCGGGCAGTGGAGGTCGTGCGGTGCGAAGTGTCATGTTTGTCTGCTGATTACACGAATGTCATGAAGTATACTGAAAGCCATACCACGGCTTATCCATATGGCTGAATATAAAGACTTATTATTATTATTATTATATTATTTTTATTTTTTTTCTGATAATGGTTCGACTCCCGGCGATTTTGGGCTCGTGCCATTGGTACCAGTATACATAAATTATGCAACAGCCTATCGTATATGGATGACTGCGAACCATAGTATGTTCCATTACAATTCTCTAGTAATTTCATCTTAAACTCTTGGCCACAGTGCTACACATGGCTTCTTGACATTATTATCAAGAAAATCGTGTGAACTTTGATGCAGAGCAAATGGAAGAATTATGCTCACATACTAAGATTCTGCTTACCATAGGTGAATATTTCTTCCATTTGAGCAACTTATGTACAGCGAAACAAGGTTCATGAACCAATATTTGAGCAAACAAATTAAAACCAAAGTCTTATAAGTGACAAAAGTCATACCATAAAACGATCAACCGCACTTAACTGCCAACAGCATTATGTAGTGTTAACATATACATAAAATGCAATGACACGTTAAGCATGAAGGGCCTTTCAAAGACCCAGATACTTAATGGAAAGGAATCCATTTGATTGCAGGGATCTTAGAGGAACTAGGAGGACATATATATTATCATATTAACTTTGTTGGGGGTGCTCACCATCCACTCTCTAGATGTAATGCTGCTCTCGGGTGTCTGCCCTTCTCCTCCATCCTTCTTTCCTTCCATCCTCTTCTGTGTTTCTTTCCTTCATTCTCTCCTTGTCCTTCTGCCTACGGGTGACTTTTTGCTCCCTCTTCTGTCTTTCTTTCCTTCAATCTTTCCTCTTCCTTCTGCCTGTGGGTGACTCTACACTGAGTGATCAGCCAAATGGTTTCCTGTACACCAGGAAACCATTTATTATGCTGGGTGGTAACGATATATCCAAATTTTGGTGCCTGGTGGTTTAGTGGTTAAGTATTGCACTCCAATCGGATTGAGCTGGTGAAAGTTTATATCCAAGGGATAGTTGGGCTTGATTGCTCATGTAATGCCACTCAAGGATGAGTGAGGCTGGTCACTCTCATCTTAACCCGTGCCGTCCCGAGGACGTACTTCCACGTCCTCACGTTTTGTCACAGCTAATCCCGAGGACGTACTTCAACGTCCTGCAATTGCAAGGTTCATAATTTCCACAATTTTCAATTTTCGTGAGTCATTTTTGGTACGTATACACGGGACACCTGCCTCAACAAGATGCCAGGCAGAGACAATGCCTTACCCAGCATGACCTCCTCCCCCCCCTGCATGCCCTTTTCTCAGCAATTCACCTGTTATCAGTGACCTGGCCAGTATAGCCATGTCATGCCACGGTACGAAATTCAGGGCCAGAGTGATTCCCCAATCAATGACAATGTGGAGGACAAACTTTACATAGCTTTAGAGGAAGAAACAGTTAGAAATGATGATCAGGTAATGTGGCAAAAAAAGGTCAGGTATTAGCGAATGAAACAATGCTTATAATGCCTATATTACTGCTTGAAAACCAATATACTTTTGTACTACATATAAATTCGTAACAGTAGATAAATAAATACCGTTTATGAGTGGTGTGAAATAGTTATCCTCCCATAGAACTCGTTTTCTTTGGCGCCAGCCTGATAGAAAACCCAGTAAAGTAAGGAGGCTCTCCTACCTGTAATGAGTATTTTAAACCTCAGGTGAGCGATTTCTCTATGAATTTTCGATGTTTCTCACCAAAAGCGAAAGTTTTAGCAAAAAAAAAAAAGGTCAAAAATTGCCCGGGATTGGGGGGTACCAGTGGTCAAAAAGTGGCCGGGACTGGGCGGGTTAACCCGTCACGTCCCGAGGTTTTCCGCACCTCCGACATCCCCCAATCCCGAAGTATTTTCGATTTTTATTTTTTTGGCTAAAACCTCCGCTTTTGGTGAGAAACATCGAAAATTCTTAGAGAAATCGCTCACCTGAGGTTTAAAATACCCGATGCAGGTAGGAGTACCTTCTTACCTGACTGGGTTTTCTATCAGGCTGGCTGCAAAGAAAACGAGTTCTATGGGAGGGTAACTATTTCACACCACTCATAAACGGTATTTGTTTATTTACTTGGTACGAATTTATATGTAGTATGAGAGTATATTGGTTTTCAAGTAGTAATATAGGCATTATAAGCATTGTTCCACTCACTAACTAATCACCATACCTGACCTTCTTTTGCCACATTACCTGATCATTATTTCTGACTGTTTCTTCTTCTAATGCTATGTAAACTTTGTCCTCCACATTGTCATCGATTGGGGAATCACTCTGGCCCTGAATATCTTTACTGGCCAGGTCATTGGTAACAGGTGAATTGCCGAGACAATGGCGTGAGGGGGGGAGGGGGGAGGTTATGTGGTGTAAGGCATTGTCCCTGCTTGGCATCTTGTAGAGGAATAGAGGAAGGTGTCCCGTGTGCAAATTAGGGACCTTGCAATTGCACGACGTACCAGTACGTCACCGGGACTGGCAAATGCAAAATGTTGCAACGTACCCATACGTCGATGGGACAGGGCTGGTTAAATGTCGGGACCAACTACCTAGCCCCAGGCTCCTACGGTCCTTATGGGGCAATGTAGGATTGGATGACGAATGGATGGATTAACTTTTTTTTCAACTTCTGAAGAGTTTGAGGGATCTGGAGAGATATTCTGAATCAATTAACAGGTATTGTTAAACTGGAAATTATAGGTCAGGGCGCGCGGTTGCCTACAGTATGACGTCACGAGTGCGTCACTTTCTTCCCTTGAGCTCCGACACAGAACGATTATAGGGGTAACAATTATTGCTGCTTTTACTGACCGAGATGGTTTGAAAATAATTATTGCTATATGTGGAAGAGCTTTAGTTGTCAGATGAGCAGTACTCTCTATTCTTCTATTTATAAATCTATCCTTATCTAGACTAGGAAGAGAACATCCAGCGCATATACAAACAACATCTTTATTTCTGACGTTTCGACATTCAAGTGCCATCATCAGTGATCTAAAAGGAATAGGGTAAAATGGTACGACAGAGCACTAACGTATTTCTCAATAAAAAAACAAAAAAGTTTGGAAAAATTCTATTCTATTCTATATACCTAGGCTGCTTCCCCCAAGGAAAGGGAGGTAGCCGAGACAGGACGACACACTCCCCATTTACTCATCCATTCATACACATTCATTCGCATCTTAGCCCCAAAGGGGAGAATGGACAGATCCTCACCGCACCACACCGCACAAGGGTCAACTGCGCAATGCAATCAGTGAAAAAATACCAATCATTAAATTGATTAAACAGTAAAAGGATATGGGAGTAAAACAGACTAACATAAAGTGGTACTGCAGACGTAGTGTTTAGATGTGGGTTATGGATCATAATATATAGTGATTCAAACAGTCTTCAAGTTACAGTGTAATGTACCAGATATTATTTCAAAATACTCCCTTTTTAAGTCTGATATCACTTGATACACAATGATCCCTTACTGCTGAGTGAGGAAGCAGCCTGAGACTTCAGCATGTCTTGCTCGACTGACCCATGTGTCCGTTCTGTCCTGACCTTGAAAACACTGGTTGTGTATACTACCAATATACCCGGACTGGCAACCTGGCCAAGTGAAACAATAGATCACAGATGAGCGTAGCTCGGTCGGGGCAGGGTTCTTAACGTGAAAGAAAGCGCCAGTTTTGAATGAATTATATAATCTTAATCAATTTGGGGATAGCATTTAACAAGAATGAAGTAAGCAGTCACTCACCTGATCAGAAATATTACTTTTTTTTTCTTTTTTTTTTTTTATGTATCCGACTCTGGGCAAAGGCTTCAGGGCTTATTGCTCGGGGGCAGTGATCCATCCCAAGGCCCAGTAGTCCTCCTATATCTCCACATGTCACCACTTCGGCGCTAACACCCACCATCCATACTGAATACATACTTGGGGTGTCTCATACAGGATTGGTGTATTGGTTTTAACGAGGGTATTTTTACGACATGTCAATGGGTCATCTGGTAGATCAGGAAAGTCTGCTTTTTTTTTTAGGAACTTCAAATCCTTAAACTGTTCCCTGCCCCAGCCGGGATTCGATCCGTCCATTAGGGTAAACTAATGTAAAATATCACCATGTTGACAGTTTGGATTGGTTGTTTAGGCATGTAATGATTGATCAATTTCTTACGAGACAATAGAACAGTTTATCATTATGGTCATTATTTGCAGAAAAGTTTCTTATAGAATCTCATCGTGGAACAGAGAATATGTAGATTTAAGAACAAAAGCCCTAGGTAACAAGGTCTTAACAACACCGATTTAAAACATTTTACATCAATATCTGAAAAACTGCTTCTCAAACCTGAAAACGTAGGCTTGCGGAACACCGAACACCAGAATTTACCCTACGAACACCCCACCACCTGATGATGTCTTTATCTGTATCTGTCTGTCTATCTATGCTCCCATTTTGTTTCGAAGTTTTGAAAGAAGTAAATGTCCGGTCATTTGCTAGTTTTAATAACCATACGAGAGGTTATGAGTTCTCTAGTAAAATATGCTTGTGCAGGGTTTCGATATATGCTGTTACCCATACTTGTGATTGGATGTGTGTGTGTGTGTGTGTGTGAGAAGAGAGAGAGAGAGAGAGAGAGGTTGTGGGACACACACACACACACACACACACACACACACACACACACACACACACACACACACACACAACAAGTATGGGTGAAGGCGTGTACCGAAATCCTGTACATATATATACGGAACATTTTACTGAACACATATCAGGTTGCAGTTAAATTTTACCTGTATATTTCAGATGGTTGTCAAAGAGATACTGTAGCCTTGACCCATTCACTGCCACGCCGCACAGGAGCAACTAACAGTTCATATCAAGGTTTACTGGTTTATCTGCTGTCTCCATGGTGTGAGGGATCACTTGACGAGTTGGTTATCTTTTGGCCAGCTAATGCTGCCCTTGTTGTTAGTCGCAATTTCTTGCTTAGGTTCTTTCTTTTGATCAGCTAATGCTGCCCTTATTGTTAGTCGCATTTTCTTGCTTAGTTTCTTTTGACCAGCTAATGCTGCCCTTATCATTAGTTGCATTTTCTTGCTTAGTTTCTTTCTTTTGGTCTTTCTTTTGGCCAGCTCATGCTCCCCTTATCGTTACCGCAGTCGCGTTTTCTTACTTGGTTTCTTTCTTATGGACTTTATATCTTGTTTAATTGTGGCAGGCTCTTCTCCCCTTCAGAATTAACCAATTCCGACCAAACTTGGACACAATGACCATCCTATGACGTAGTTGTGTCTGCAAGGTTTAGGTTGCTACTAGGCCACTACTCGTTGCATAGCAAAGGCCGAAAAACCGCATTTTTCATACTTATCACGTTTTGAGCTGCAGAAGCATTACAAATGGGCATAGAAAGCTCAGACTTCTTTGGCCTTAATCTTGAGGTCATTCCCTATCAGAAGTGTGCCCTCCATTTTTCTCTCTCCTATAGTTTTTGATTGGCAGCCCTGCGAAAAATGGCCTCAGTGTCTCTAGCAACCAGTACCGGTTTTCAAAAATGACCCCCTAGTTCCCCAAGTGGCTCGATGGAATTGAATGAAACTTGCATGTTTATAGACACTGACTAGTATTACAGCTCTCTATTGTACTCCTATTTGGTACATTGGCCAGGTCAGGAGTCAAAGGTCATGAAATGCGAAAATGGTGAAAATATCTAAAATCACAACTATGCTTGCGTAAAATGCTAAGTCAAGGAATATTATTCAGTCAGGGCTATGATTCTTGGGTGGAATGTTGCACTGGGGTATCTCCATACAAAAATGACATTTAGTGGAGAAACTTGCAACTGGTGGCAGCACCACCTAGAATTTGAGCCTCTGATGGGCCATTCTACGAATTCCAAGTTCCCTAGCTTCACAGTGGGTGGATGGAATCAAACGAAACTTTGCATGATTATAGACGTTAATGAGTACTACAAGTGTGCTTCATACATAATAATAATAATAATTATATTATTATCATGTATGAAGCACAAGTGTGGGTCATACATGCATGACCTATATCCTCTAGGTCAGGGGTCAAAGGTTATCAGACACACGGCTAGTGCTATAGTATATTAGATTCTTGGGTGGGATGTTGTCCACACGAGTGGCTTTTCATGCAGAAACTCACTTCTGACAAAGCTTGGTCTGCTTAGCATTGGTCATCATTGCCTACCAGCTTCTCTTGTTTAATTGTAGCAGGCACTTCTACCCTTCAGAATTAACTGATTCTGGCCAAACTTTGACACAACGACCAGCCTATGACCTAGTTGCGCCCACAAGGTTTTGGTTGTTAGGCAACTACTCATTGCCTAGGAACAGCCGAGAAACTGCTTTGTTCATACTTTTCACGTTTTGAGCTGTAGAAGCATCATTAATGGGTATAGAAAGCTCTGATTTCTTTAACCATAATCTTGAGGTCATTCCCTTTTGGAAGTGTGCCATCTTTTTTCCTCTCCTAAAGTTTTTGATTGGCAACTCTGCAAAGATTGGCCTCAGCGTCCCGAGCAACCAGTACCGGTTTTCAAAAATGCTACCCTAGTTCCCAAGCAGCTCGATGAAATTGAAAGAAAATTTGTAAGATTATAGACATTGACTAGTACTACAACTTTATGTGGTACACCTTTGTGCTACATTGCCCAGGTTAGGGGTCAGAGGTCATCAAATGAGAAAATGGTGAAAATAGCCAAATCACAATTATGCTCGCATAAAATGCTAAGGCTCCAAAATTATTAAGCCAGAGTCATGCTTCTTGGATGGAATTTTACTCTGGAGTACCTCCATACAAAAATAACATTTAGTGTCGAAATTCACTTCCAGTCACTGGCAGCACCACCTAGAAGTTGTACCTCTGGTGGGTCATTCCATGAATTTCAAGTTTCCTAGCTCCACAGTGGGTGGATGGAAATCAGTGAAATTTTCCATACTTATAGACGTTAATAAGTACTACAAGCATGCTTCATACATGCTTGACCTATATCTGCCAGGTCAGAGGTCAAAGGTCATCATGTGCAGAAAATATAAAGAGCGCCAAAATTATGGCCTTGCTCATGTGAAATGCTAAGGCTTCAATGGTAATTAAGCAAGGTGAGGATTCTTGGGTGGAATATTGCACTGAACTACTTTCACACAGAAATGACTTTTAGTGTCGAAACTCATTTCCGGTCGCTGGCAACAACACCTATAATTTGTATCTTGGGTGGGCCATTCCACAGCTCTTAAGTCCTCTAGTTCCACAGTGGGTGGATGGAATCGAATGAAACTTTGCATACTTATAGACGTTAGTAAGTGCTACAAGTGTACTCTGTACATGCGTGACCTATATCCTCCAAGTCAGAGGTCAAAGTTCATCAAGTGCGGAAAATATGAAAAAATCTAAAATTATGACCTTGCTTTTGCGAAATGCAGTGGCTTCAAAGATTATTAAGCCAGAGCCATTATTCTGTGGTGGAATGTTGCACTGTACCTCCACATACAAATGACTTTTAATGCCGAAACTCACTTTTGGTCGCTGGCAATGCCACTATGATTTCTACCTCGGGTGGGCCAAAGCTTAGTCTGCTTAGAGTTGTCCATCATTGCCTACCGGCTTGTCATTAAAGTTTTTTACAAGTTTCCTTGACATGTCAGTGTAAACATAGAGCCTCCACACAGGTCATTGCTTATGATCCATGTGTGTTCACTTTGCTGTACCTTATGTACATAATGCCACGTATAGGGAAGAGGTAGTGTTTCATATTATACCTGTAAATCAATCAGTGCTTAATAAAATGTTATTTGATGGATTATGTTTGGGGTTTCATAGAACATCAAAAATTTATCTACTGGATATTTTAATCAGAAGTACACTTGACTTGCAGTGGAAAGGTCCCACGTTCGATTCTTGGACCGACTTGAGACCTTTAGACAGGATTTCTTTGTTATAGTCTGTTGGCACCTATAACTGTAGTAGGGACCCGAATTTGTAAACAGAATATTTGCTCGTCGTGGTGTGAGAGACTATTTGATGTTTGCTTACACTGTCAGCTGCGGTTGTATGTGTCTTTGAATGTCTCCTGGACCCCTACCAGCAAAATACTGCCCTAGCATATTGGGATGAAGGCCTGACACTAGTTCCATTCCCAGAAATTTGCTCGCCATCTAATCATTCGAATGTCTCCATCCTTCCTTCCGAAATGATAACAAACCTTACAAACTTTTGGGTACTTTCTTTGTTCGTTACAATATGTTTCTTTCTTGTTCTGGACCAGCCAAGACGTGTACCATTCTTTTACTTGTTCTGCAGCATTTGTTGCCATTCTTCTAACTTTTTGTGTAACACCACCTTCCCGTCTCAAAGTTTTGTCTTCTTTCTTTTTTGACCAAGATTCAGCTGTTGGGGAGCAGAAATAGTAACCTCATCTATATCCTCCTACTCATCTTGCATGCCCAAAAGAGGTTTATATAGTGCTTGTACAGCACCTCACCTTGCTTCTGTGTGACTCTGCCGAATTCTTATCTCTGATAGATGCTATCTTGCACATCCCTAGTTGTTCTTGTGCTGCTTACTTCTCCAGTAGCCATAAATTATTATCTATAATCTTTTTACTAACTCGCCACTTACGTAGAACGCATTCTGTCCATTTCTTCTTTCTCAGAAGTATTAATTCTTGGATGTTAACTCTTCACACAAACTCTTGACTCGTCTTTCAGTCATCTTGTTTAAAATTATGGAACAAAGAAAATTAGAAAAAAAAAAAAATCATCCTATTTGGCTGACACCATATGATGACAAGCCAATTACTTCTCAGAATAATGAGTTATAAGAAGGCTGATAAACAAGAAAGTAATGTAACATGCAAAGCATTATTTTCTGTGATCCTGTTTAGTAATTTTATTAGAATATTGGCAGAATCATAAAGTATTCTTAGAATATTTAAAAAGTACACAGGGGGGTCGCATGACTTAAGGTGTTCTCATGCTAAATCATAAAACTCCAGAAGACGGGTTCAAAGTTCTGCAGTTTTCTCATAACATTATTTTTTTTATTTTGATGGTAGAACGTCTTTTTTTTTTTTCTTTTTTTTTTCCAGGAAAGGCTTTTGAATGTAGATTGTGATTCTGATAATATTTTGGCCATATCTATGAATTTAATATTGAAAAATATTTTTTAAAATTTTGTTGCTGAACTTTCAACCCATTTTCTAGTAAAACTTGATGTCTTAAGCAAAAATAAACTCTAATTAGAACAAAGATATGTACAATTAAACAATATGAATGTACTATGGGCTCTCCCAAAAGCTCATATGGGTAGCCCTCCCCCTCCAAAAAAAAAAAAAAATCACCTGAGTGCCCAGGAACACTCATCACTATCAACAGTATGACGGGACATTGTTACTCCAGTAATCACACACGAAACTCCGTAAAAGTTGCAAGAGATTGCTTTAAAACAGCGAAACTCCTTTTTGTGTGCAACGAATAGAGCACAACAGTAGGAAATGACGAATGGCACAGCAAAAACTTCCGCCAAACTCACCGCCACGTATGGCCAGCCAATCATTAAGATAGGCTTGCGGCTCGGCTACGTTCACATTGGCCACAATCACACATACAGGCACACACAGCCAAGATGCGCTCGTGGCCAGTCCTGGGCAAACGGCAAGTAGCTAGCATCAGGACGATGTGCACACAGTAAAAAAAAAAAAAAAAAAAGTCTTGTGGAGGAGAGGTACGGTGATATCCAAAATGATCAATATAGCTTGTGAAGTACTTGGCAGATTAATTGATTATCATCTGAATATGCATCCAGTAACAATATCGACCATAAATTGTCATAAGAAACCTGTCTTTGACGTACTTATGTAAGCATGTATGACAACAAAGGGGAAAAATCATCAAACATTTCTAGTTCATCATTTGTGGCGTCAAATTGTTTCAAGCCAAATGTGCACTGATACTTTTTTTTTTTTTTCCCGTGTGTGCAATACCTTTCTTGAAGGACTTTCAACCATACTCCCGGTGGAGAAAGGTGTTCTCATCCAAGGCCACATGGTAGAGTATGGGTAAAAATAGTGTTATCCAACAAAAATGCATTTTGCGGCCTGTGGTCTGTGAACCCCTTCCGTCGCACAGCTCCTCATGATCATCGTCACTTGCAGCTGGGCAGTAATACAGTATAAACAGTGAGTAAGATAATGAATGATGGACACATAATAATCATGCTTCATACTTTTGCAAGAGAAAATTCTCAGTGAACTCTTTTCATGTGGGGCGCACATTTAATTTTTGCCCTACACGGCACTGGTCTTAACAGTGAAAGGGTTAATGGGGGTTTGATAAATCATCTAACTGAATAAAATCATATGTGTTAACTGGAATAGAATATCAGAGTTACCCCGACCATGTGAGAGGGTCAATTCAATTGATGAATCATTGCAGGAGTCATGGTGATGACTGTGGCCATTGTTGTTGTGGTGGTGGTGCTGCTCCTCTACCTGGCATCCCGTAAACCACGAGGCTTCCCTCCAGGTACTGCCCTAATATATGACTGGAATCGAAAGAAGTTTCCTGGGGTAGTCTGGAAGATTTGGATCAGTTTAGGGAGTATGGGTTTAGGACAGTTTTGGATTATCTTGAATAGTTTTGGGTCTGTGTAATCATTTTTTTTTAGAAATCTGGACAGTTTCTTTTTAGATCAGTATGAGTAGTTTTGGATTGTTTTGGACAGTATTTTTTTTTTTTTTTTTTGGATTTTTTTTTAGGCTATTGTGGACAGTGTTGGATTAGTTTGAACAGTTTTTAAAGATCCATCTGAACAGTTAATAAATCAGTTTGGATATGTTAGGATTAATTTTAACAGTTTTTCCTTAGATCAATTTGCATTTTTTTTCTTGTAAACAGGGTAGGGAATTTAGATTTGTATGGGCATTTTTAGTTTGGATGATTTGGGGTTGACTTTGGACACACACACACACACACACACACACACACACACACACACACACACACACATGCACACAAAACAAACACACACACACACACACATGCACACAAAACAAACACACACACACATACACACACACACACACACACATATTATATATATATATATATATATATATATATATATATATATATATATATATATATATATATAGTGAGTACTGTTGTGAAAGAATACGACGACGAAGACAGTTTATGGTATTAGCCACTTGGTAGAGTCATGTTTATCATGGAAAATGGAGTAGGCCTATTTATGAAGTTGCTCATAATCTCACTCCTCAGTTAAGTTAGTTTATTTAGTTTAGGTTAGATTGGTTTGGTAGGTTAGATGGGTTTTAGGTCAGTTACGTAAGCTTAGATTAATTACGAAAAGTTAGGTTAGGTTAGGGGAAAAAAAATCGAAATAACTCTGACAGTCAGAAACTGCACATTTACCGAAATGGGGGTAGAATCTTTGATAAATATGATTCCAGATTTACCGAAATGGATTAGACTCCTTGACAAATTGATCCCAGGTCCGCCACGGATGCCTCTGGTCGGGTTCCTGCCTTTCATGGAGACACATCTGCCCCACAAACACCTCTGGCGCCTGTCACAGTCCTACGGGCCTGTGGTGGGGCTGTTCTTCGGTCATCAGCCGGTAGCGGTCGCAAACGGATGGGACGCCGTCAGAGAGTCACTTCTTAACGACGATCTTATTGGTCGACCCATCAATGTCACGTCTTCTATTCTGTATAATGGAAAGCAGAGAGGTGAGGAAATAGTAATATAGTAATATAGTTATTCCCAGATAAAAAAAAAAAAAAAGGAGAGTGTGATCGCAATGCCTGTCCAAGAACAGCGTGTTTTTTTTATTCTGTTATCGTTGTTGTGCTACCCCAGTCTGATTGAGCAGACCCACCAACCTCAGGCAAGCATCCACTCCAGGGCATACTTGTGTAGTGAACTGATGTTCCCATGCGGCTGACAGAGCCTCACAAAGGGGAGGCGTGGCAATATCTGTGAAAGATTTAGTTCTTAGGTGGACGCTGCACTTGCGTCTCTCCACCCAGTTAACACGGGGATCATAGTAGGCTTCACGTTACCTAGTTATTTGGCTGTATGGTTACCACCCAGCGTTGTAAATGCTTTCCTAAGTTACAGGAAAACATTTAGCTTGTTACTCAGTGTAGACTCACCTGAACTGGAAAGAAGAGTAATGAAATAGCACTGACAGGAAGGATGGGAGAAATAGGAAGAGAGAAAGACAGATTCAGGAAAGTGAATGGTAGACATGAAGGAAGAAGTAGGTAACACTACATCAAGTGAGTGGACGATGGGCGCCTACACTTTCCACCAATTCTCTTCTGTAGAATGGAATAATGTAAGGTAAGAAAAAATTAGTTATTCCTTTCAGTATGATGACGCCGTTTTTTCTTATTCCCCTTTTTCAGGAAAGAAAATTAACAACAGTTCTAATGGGCGTCAAGTAATATCACCTTTTCTGTAGGTTACTTTACCTGTACAATGGAAAACAGAGATATGGATACATCCCTAGTTTTTTCTTCAGTGAGATGACGAATTATATTTAAATTCATGTTACATCTCGATTGTTCAATCAGCTTAACGACGAACTTAATGATACCCCCCCCCCCGGAATCTTAGGTTACTTCTTCTATACTCCATGATGGAATCAGAGAGGTATGGTAACTGCTGTAGTTATCTCCTCCATTGTGGTGATTTTTCTGTTATTTTTGTTTTCTTGCAGTCGTCGGAGGTTGAGATCATTGGCTACCTAGAGAATATTAAGTTTTGTGTGCTGTTACCTTGGAAAACAGAGATAAGAAAATACGTCGTGGAAGTTGTTCAAATATTGTATGAGTTGATCATTTCAATTTGATTAACTTTGCTTTATTTTTGCAGCTATCAGATGTTTATTTATTCAGTTGTTTGTTTATATATTTATTTTTACTTTGGGAAATACCCCATTAGAAGAAAAGACAGTGAAGGTTATATTCCGCCCTTGCAATTCAAAGAGTCTCCCATACAGATCAAATCGTATGGGAAGAGCAAGAATGAACGACAAGGATGTCACCGGATCCAGAAATTCGTTTTCTGTGCTGAATACTGTATATGATTAGTGTCTGAGTAAAAAAAAAAATAAGTTAACAAAAGAGTTGTACTTGTTAATAATACAAATTTGTATACAACTTAATATAAGCTCAAATACATGTCAATAAACGGTAAACATACATTTTTATTTTTAACAGAAAATGAAGAGGAAAGAAAAAAATTACATTCTGTTAAAAATGTCATACACCAGATTACAGGTGTCCTCCATTCACAGAATATTTGTAAACTACTTTAGATTGAAATTTGGGGAAAACTAACCTGGGGATGCCAGCTCCAGAGAAACATTTCGGTGAATAAAGGAATTCTGAAAGGTAGAAGTTCTGCAGTATGGCAGTGTGACAGTCACGTCATGCGCGCTACCAGATGCTCATGTAGCACGGGGGAAGCAGGCGTGGAGGGGTAGCACAGTGGATGCAGTTTCATCTGATCACTTACTAAATTATCTGTAAAACAACATTCCTTCGTACGTGTAGGGGAGATAGTTTGTTTGTGATTGCTGGGTTTTTTAGTATTCACAAAGCCTTGTTTTGAAGTTTGTCTAGTTGTTTTAGTGCAACCTCTCCACACCCAGTCCACAAGGGAGAGCAATAATTGAACAGAGAGCGCAAATGACTTGTAAATTATAGCTAACTGCTCGCTAGTGAAGAAATTACGGACCTGTACAATATTCCATGTTTCCTTGAGGCGGTCTTAGCAAGTGATTTAACATGAGAGGTCCAGCTGAGGGTAGCCTACTGTTAAGGGAGACACCAAGAATTTCAGTACTATTAGAGATATGAATATTAGTTGCAGTGAGTGTCACATAGGAATCAGACATCTGTTTATTAGTAAGCTGGATGCATTTGTTTTTTCTATCATTAAACGAAGTTAATAAAGAGTAGACAGGTCATATACTAGTGAATATACATTGAAACCCCTGTTGCACGTTGATTATTATGAGCCAAATGCAATGTATGGCGAAAACTGATAATCAAGTAATATGTATGTCACTGGCAATAAAGAAGTTTATAATGTAACTGGGTGTACGAGTTACTATACTCTATATAAACGTTCACATAATAGTCAGCTTGCTATGAATATTTAAGATAATATATGAGTTAGTATATGAGTAATGAATTGTTACACTGTAGTGTTCGTTGATACGTCCAGAACGACACGTAGACAGGCCAGGATGTTAACCAAAGGCTGCTGAACATTTCGGGGGATTTATTCCTTCACAGAACAGCTAAGGTATCCCTGCTTCACATTAACACTGTGACTTTTATTTCTCAAGCTACCTCCATCCTCTTCCACTGCTACGGGCACACTGTCTATTCACTGACCGAAACTCCCTTACTGACTCCATGACTACTCCACCCCTCATTGATTAGCTCCCACTGTCTTACTCACCAACTCCGTCACGGACTCTGTCACTGTCCGTCTGCCACTGATTCACTGACTGACTTACTGACTGTTCACTGACTGTCCATCATTCCTCTCTCATTGGCTGCCACAGAATAACTAACTGCCACTGACTGGATGTCGCACACAAAACTCTGTCCATTACTTGCTGGCTCATAGAGTAAACTGAACTCACTTAATTCTCTGACTGGCTACTGCGAACTCCCTTCCTCCCTCTGTTGCTCTCTGGCGATCCCCTCCCCCAAACTGCACTACTAGCACAGCCCAGAATATTCTAGAGCCTAGGAGAGAACTCGCATTTACTGACAATAATGCACATTCCCGAGTCTGGGAAAGAACTCACGTTTTCTTATTCAGTAATAGCCAGATGCCTTAATCCCATAAGGGGTGGCCACAAACAAATCGTCTCCATGTCGCCTTGTCCCCTGACATTTTGCTACCCTCCCCCATCTCACACACTTCTCTCTCATATACCTCTCCACTCCATCCCTCCATCTAATCCTCTGTCTCCTCCTCCCTCTCGCCCCATCTCACTCACATACACTCTCCTCGTTAGTCTCTCGCTCTCCATCCTCACCACATGGCCAAACCACCTCAGTGTATTTCTCTTAACGCTTTCTATCACATCCACATCCACACCACAACACTCCCTTCCTTCCTCATTTGTCATTCGGTCTCTCCACGTAACCCCACATGCTCCTCTCAAGTAACTCATTTCCACTGCTCCCACTCACGACTTGTGTCCTTCCAACTAGGTCCAAGCTTCGCTTCCATAAGTTAGAGTTGGTATCACTATACTCTCATGCAACGACTTTGTAAAATCCCATGGTCACTTCTCTATTTCTTATTACTGCTTTCAATAAACCAGCAACCTTTCTTCCCTGTTGTACCCTTTCAAACACTTCATCCTCAAATCTTCCATCCTTACTTATCACACTACCCAAGTACTTAAATGCATTCATATTATCCATTTTCTCACAATGCAACTTCACTGTGCATTCAGTGACTTCATACCTCTCGAAGACCACAACTTTACTCTTCCCTACATTCACCTTTAGAATCCGTTTCTTACACATTCTCCCAAACTCATTTACCAAGCCATGCAGTTCTCCTTCGCCGTTACTTAACAATACAGTATCATATACAAACAGCAGGACAGGAAGTTTCCAAACGCTGCCCCCTCTCATTAGGGCCACTTGAACATCCACTGCCCTACTTTGTTTCTGTTTAATAACTCCATCCATATACAGACTGAACACCCATGGAGACCTGCCACATCCCTGTTTCAATCCAACATTCAGATAGAAAAATTAATTCAGTTCACCATCGGCATGCACTGCAGCCTTAGTGCCCTCATAAATACTCTTCACGGCATTCAACAGCCTCCTATTTACTCCATATACTCTCAGTGTTATCTACATTCCTTGTCTATCCACTATGTCTTAATGTTTTCTTCAAATCAATGAATGCTACATACAACTTCTTTCCCTTCTCTAGAAACTTTTCCACTAAAGACCTTAGGATGAATATCTGATCTACACATCCTCTTCCATTCCTAAAATCTCCCTGTTCTTCTCCAACCAATTCTCTGTTATTTACCCAACTGTGTAGAGAAGTATCGTACCATATAGAGTACTTTTCATATTACACTAAAAAGACAAATGCTTCAATGATTGTCTTTTTCTTCGTACAGGGGAGTAATATACCTGGCTTCCAATACTTCAGGACTCTATCTCCCTCCCAGGCCA
The DNA here is from genome assembly GCF_032717465.1 of Coenobita brevimanus. Taxonomy (NCBI): domain Eukaryota; kingdom Metazoa; phylum Arthropoda; class Malacostraca; order Decapoda; family Coenobitidae; genus Coenobita; species Coenobita brevimanus. Next base: position 3,556,475 of record NC_137022.1, read on the forward strand.
ATCTGCACATCATCCATATCCATTCTACCACTATCCCCTGTGCTTCAGAATTTCACCACACACTGCATCACTATTACACTAAGAAGATAAAGGCTTATGATAACCACTCTCTTCTTTTTCCTCTTTTCCTTTGTACAGGGGAATAATTATACCTGATTTCCAATCCTCCAGGACCCTATCTTCCTTCCAGGCCAATGTGCACATCTTCCATGTCCATTCTACTGCTATCTCTCCCTTGTGCTTCAGCATTTCACCACACACTACATCTTTTCCTGGGGCTTTGCCCATTTTATCTTCCCTCATTACTTCCATTACTTCCGTCCTGCTGATTTCCTTTTCTGTTCTTATCTCCCTCCTCTTCCCAGCCATTCCCCAGGCACTTACAGTATATTTGCATTACTCTCATTCTGTATGTTTAACAGTTCCTTAAATTTTTCTCTCCATCTGCTTACATAAATTAACAGTGCATAACAACAATAATGACAAGAACTAATTCCTAAGGTAAGATCGTAAACAAAACAGGCATGATGATGTTCTTAGAATGTTTCTCATATCTCTAGATATAAAACGTTAACCTAATACTGTGGCATAACACTTATTTTCTTGAATGTTCCCCACCTCTCCAGATAAAAACCACTACCGTACCCTACCTAATTCTGCTCGCATAACAATTTCCAGAATGTTCCTCACATCTCTAGATATAAACACACCTAATCCTATCAGCATAACACTGTCCCTTCCTCAAAACTGTGTCGTCCCTGACACACCCACCTAATCCAACCTATATACAAGTATATACAACATAAACTTCCAGACTAGTGGGTTGTAGCTGTTGTCTCTGCTGTCAAGGTCCCATGACATGAAGACCTGGATCACCATTGCTCTCAACCCTGTCATTTTCCTGCATGGGCCCTCCTAACATCGTCAGTGTCCAGCAGGTTATCGGCTCCACTCCAAATGCACTTCCCAGGTCCTGGATAATCCCTGTGGAAAGTACGTCACCACACTTCTCCAAAAGCCTCTCCCCCCATCTCCATTGGTTGCTTCTCCAGACACTGGGCACCCTTGACAAAATGGTAGGGTAGTTCTTTATGGAGTTTAACCGTATTTCTCTTGCGTGCACTGCTCAGTGGCTCCTGATCAACCTTTTGGCACAATCCTACAACTGTGCCCTGATGTATCTTCATAGGAGAAAGAGAAAAGTCGGTTATGACAACGGGTACTTCTGCTGTAGGGTCAACTAAGGTCATACCCACTATCACTCCTCTATCATGCTATGGCACCTAAGTTCCACCAGTCCCAAGGCACTGTGCAGCGTGTTGTAGATCTTGCAGGGCAGCAGCACCTCTGACACAAGGGGGATAATTGTAGTCCATCTGGTCATCACTAGCCCTCTCATACACGAGGGCTCGGTTATAAATCCAACCACTAGCACTATTTTGATGCAGGTTGCGTCCAAGTGAAATCCAACTACTTGCACTTTTTTTATGCAGCTTGAGTCCAACCATATGGGTTGCGGTATTTTCTTGCCATGATTTTTGGTTGCATTATTTAACTTTCTCCCCCACCCTTATTTATAACTGTATTACTATGAAATAGCCACTTGTTATAAATGATAAATAATCTTCTTAATGAATGAAAAAAAGAGAAAATAAATTACCATACCTTATTTTATCATTCATTTTATTTATTCAGTGCTGGATAAATGAGTGAACGAAGAAATATGGTAATTTACTTTTCTTTTCTTCTGTCTTCTTTCATTAGGAAGATCATTTATTCATTTATAAAATGTAGTGATTTCATAACAATATAGTTACAAATAAGAGCTGGGGAATGAAATGATTGGAAACATTTTACGATGTTGAGCCAGGTGCTACTAGAGCGGCCAGGTGTGGTGCAAGACCGTAAGATATTTCTGTTCTGTAAGCTATAAAAAATCTTTCTAATAGAGCTTGAAGTTTTATTGTCACGAAAATCATCGCAAATCAATGTTCTACAACTCTCTCTCAACAAGCATTGACGAAATAAATGTTTATATATCTGTGAGAAATGAACATTGAATAAGGAAGTGAATGATAAAATATGGTAATCTGTTTTCTCTCTTTTTTTTTAAATTCATTAGGAGGATCATTTATTCATTTATAACATGTAGAAATTTCATAACAATACAGTTACAAATAAGGGCAGGGGTGAAAGTTGAATTGAAACATTTTCTGATGTTGTACACATTGCTGAGTGAGGAGTGTGTGTTGCATAAAGTCTGGACCAGCTCGCGGGGGTCATGCAGTACTCAGACGCATTTTGACGCAGGCCGCATTGAAAGAGCTCGAGAAGGCTAGTATAATGTCATGCTCCACATCCCTCAGTGGAACACTCCTTCCTCTTAACTGCATCCACATTAACCCGCCCCATCCCGAACGATTTTCCATCACTGACTCCCCCCAATCCTGACCATTTTTGGAAAAATTTTTTTTGGCTCAAACTTCCGCTTTTGATGAGAAACATCGGAAATTCATAGAGCAATCGCTCACCTGAGGTTTAAAATACTCGATATAGATAGCAGTACTCCTTATCTTACTGGGTTTACTATCAGACTGGCTCCAAAGAACACGAGTTCTATGGGAGGGTAACTATTCCACACCACTCATAAACGGTATTTATTAAATTATTTGGTACGAATTTATATGTAGTACAAGAGTATATTGGTTTTCAAATAGTAATATAGGCAATATAAGCATTGTTTCACTCACTAACACATCAACATACCTGACCTTTTTTGGCGACATTACCTGATAATCATTTCTGACTGTGTCTTCCTCTAATGCTATGTAAACTTTGTCCTCTACATTGTCATCGATTGGGGAATCACACTGGCCCTGAATGTCTTTATTGGCCAGGTCACTGGTAACTGGTGAATTGCCGAGACAATGGCATGCGTGGGGGGGGGAGGTCATGTGGGGTAAGGCATTGTCCCTGCCTGGCATCTTGTAGAGGAAGGTGTCCCGTGTAAACGGGACCTTTCAATTGCACGACGTACTGGTACGTCGATGGGTCTAGCTGTAACAAAACGTTGCGACGTACCCATATGTCGATGGGACGCCTCGGGTTAAGTGGAAGTGAAGCAGGCAGCAGTGGGTCACCAGGCAGTCCAAACCCAAGGTGCAGGCATCTCCGATGATGGCAACACACATGGCCAGGGTTCCTCCTTTAACTCCCTGCCGCATTCCGACACCCACTGGTCCCCACGCACCCAGCACAGTGCTCTGTAACTCCCCACACCACAGTGAGGTCTCTGGAAGCTACCCGTGACTCACCACCTCCAGTTGCCTCTCTGATCCTGTGTCAACGACCATTGGGCAGGCTACTCCCTTTATCTCACCATCCTCCTCCATGCACCTGTCTCTGGCACTAAGGGGTGTGCTAGGTGCTAACCCTCAACCAAATGCTGTTCAAGGACTTCAATCCTGTGGCTCACTTCTTGTATTTCACTTCTCATTTTATCATCCATTACACAGAAACCCTCTTCCCACAAATTTCTTAACTGGTCACTTATTTTCTTTATCTTGGTGTATGCCACTTATTGTTGTGCCTCTTGATATTTGTTTTGCTTTTCATAATAGTTCTTTTGCTCTTCATAATATATATTTTGTTCTTCACAAAATTTATTCAGTTCAACATGAAACTTTTTTCTTCTTCATTATATTTATTTTGTTCTTCATGCTGTGCTTCCCAGTATCTCTTGTTCTTCATAATTTGCTCTCAACACTGCGAGTATATCTGCCAGATATACATCTCCAGTTTGGCAGCCTGTCTATGCATTTCAATCTCTCAAGACGTATCCCTACTCTTGACACCAATTGTTAGAATGGAAGGTTCATTGATACGTCGACAACGACACGTAGACAGGCCAGAATATTAATCAAAGGCTGCTGAATACTTTTGGGGTTTTATTCTATCCAGGTACAGATGAGGTACACTTGCAAAACACTGTGACTTTTTTCTCTCATGCTACCTCCGTCCTCTCCCAGTTCTGTTAACTGTCCGTTCAATGACTGACTGACTTTCACTTCATGATTCTCTGACTGACTATTCAGTCCCTCACTGTTTACCTCTCACTGTCTGACTCACCATTTCCATCATAGACTCTGTTACTGTCTGTCTGCCACTGATGCACTGAATGACTCACTAACTGTTCACTGACTGTCCATCACTCCTCTCTGATGGGCTGCTTTGCACAAACTAACTGCCACTGACTGGATGCTATGGACAACTCTCTGTTTGTTAGTCACTGGCCATTGACTAAACTGAACTCACTAATTCTCTGACTGGTCATTGCGCACTCACTCACTCCGTCAGTTACTCTCTGGTAATTGCCAACAAGCTGAGCAGGTCCCTTTAAATACCCCTCCTCCCACTGTACTTCTAGCACAGCCCAGAACATTCTGGAGTCCAAGAGTGAACTCACAATTTCAGACACTGATGGACAGCCTGGGGCTTAGGAGAAAACTGACATTTCCCACGCATTAATGCATGTAAATTAACAATGCATAATAACAAAAATGATAAGACCTAATTCCGAAGGTATGTGAGAAAGCAAACATAACAAACAAGTTGATATTCCTACAGTACCCTTCACATCTTCATATATAAAACGTTAACTTAATCCTGTGGCATAACACTTAATTCTAGAATGTTCCTCACATTTCCAGATTGAAACCATTAGCCCAATTCCATTGGCATAACTGTTAATTTCTAGAATGTTCCTAAGAGCCAGATACAAACACTAGCCTAATCCTACCGACATAAGAGTATAAATTAATGTAAGAGTTAATATGAGTTATTATATGAAAAAATATACAAACGTGTGTTAATATAATCGTTAATATAAATTACCTAGAGTTGATATGCAAATTGCTACGTGAGGTATTGATGATCTAGTACTGAAATAAAGACGACATATACATGATATCATATAAATTAATGTAAGTTGAATACATGTTATTTTATCCGTCATATATATACCATTTGATGTATGTGTTTAATACAATATACGAATTAATATCCGCTATATGAGTTAAGATACGGGTTAGGATGAGCTAATATGAGATGATATTCGAGACAATATAAGAGCTAGTAATAAATATGCCTGCTAGTATAATTATTAATGTACGAGTTGATGCCATTTAATACGATGGCGACTTATCAATTTACGAAGTATTCCTGTCACCACCAGACAATTTATATTTTTCATGGGTGATGTTCATAGATGGGAACTGGAAGGAGCAGCGTAGGTTTAGATTTCAATCTTGCTACATTCAGACGATTTTATGTAGCTTATGAAACACTTCTAGTACCGCACTGAAGGTTTTTTTTCCCAGCCTCTTAACTGGTCTTAATATCAACAGACAAGTTTTATTTAGCTCAGGAATCTCGCAAAGTGTTAGAATCAGTCTCCTTTAACCCCTTTAGTATGTGGATTTCTTATAAATCCCTTCAGTCACGTGACGTACGTCATATTTTATTCTTGCTAACCCTAAAAGATTTTTTTTCAACTTAGGGAGAACACGTAGCTGTGAAGTCTGCCATACGCTGAATAAAATCGACTGAAAATATTAAGAATAAATTTTAAAATACGTCACCGGATTGAAGGGGTTAATCTTGCCACCACCAGACGACTTTACTCCTTTCCAGACGTGATTTTGGTTCAGGTTGAGTTGTAGATGGAACAAAGACGGCTCACACTGTATTTTTGCTCTCAACAATATTTTATTCTGCATAGAAATGTGTTACCAACAGTTTCTCAAAATGTTTTTGCTACCAGCAGGCGATATTTCATTCTTAATACCATCAGAACATTTACTTCTTATTAGGTATGCTTTTCGTTGAGTGTGCACAGTCTACTGTATATATTCCTTTACTGCTATCCCCAAATGAAACTATTTTCACTCAGGCATACTGTTCGCGGAGGGTGAGTTCTCGAAGGAAGAAGGACGGTTCATAGTCCTTCCAAGCTGTCAACAGACGATTTTATTATCTTCGTATGGGGATTAAAATCAATGTTCCCGTACTATTCTTGTTACCACCAGACCCATCCAGACATGATGTCTGTGTAGGGTAGGTAAAGTGGAAAAAATTTATATGATTACATAATTAAACGATTTTCTTTCTCCAGGCGTGATGATGTTTGTGAAGGAAAGGCTATTGAAGGGGCAAAATAAATAAACAAATAAATAAATAAATAAACGGCGTTGCAACGATGAAAGGAGCTAAGACTGTTTACATTACATTCCTGCTCCGTATCGTATTGTTTCATTTATAAAGGCTCCATCATACGTGCATGCATCGGCCTTGGTGAGCTAATGGCGGCACTCCATGCTGCTTGATCTCTGGCAGCCTCCCTATTCAGTCCCTTATCCCTGAGGTCAAGATCCTTTACTTCGTCCAACCCGGGTCTTTTTTGGTTCACCTTTCGCAGCCCTACCCCCGACGCTCACACTTACGGCCCTACGCACCCAATTATCATCCTTCATCCTCTCAGCAATCCCAGACAATCTCAGTGAACTCCACTTCATCACATCACCAATATACTGAAGTCCCATCCTTCTTCTTAACTCTTCAGTCGGAATCCCTTCCCCCCCCCCCTCCTTCCCAGACCTCGTATTCAAGGACGCACTACACATCCGTCAAATCATTTTCATTTCTGAGCGTTTGAGCCTACGAATATCCTCTTCCTTCCTCTACCACTAAACAATTATTTAGCATAGAATAGGGGCTAACAACGATCATCCTCTAACTATTCCTTCCAGGCGTGATGTTCGTGGAGGGAGGGTTCTGGAGAGAACAGCGTCGGTTCACCCTACACCACTTCCGAAACCTGGGCTTCGCCAAGAAGTCACACGAATCCATCATTCACGACGAGATTGGCGATTTGATCAACGAAATTAAGGACATGAAAACCAGTGTTAATCTTCAGGTTGGTACATAAGTTTATTTGGATACTTTTCAGGTTGATTTAGTGTTTTAGGCAGTTTTAACACGCTCAGTCTGATGACGTATTTCCCAACTTTATTCATGGTATTTACAGACGTTTCTGTTAAACTTGGGAGAGACTTTTCGAACTAGAAGGATTGGATATAGACCTCATTAACCATTCCATTCTTTTCTGTTTATCCAATGTTCACTGGTATCGTCTGGTGCTAGCAAGAGTAAAAAGAAAAAAAAGTAATCAGATTGAAGGGGTTAGCCATTTTCAAGTAAGTTTGGACAGTTTTTAGGTTAGAATGGACAGTTTTTTCTTAATTTAGATAGACTGTAGTTCTATAAGGACTTTTAAAAATCTAATTGGCTAGTTCTTACGATAGCCTGAATCGCTTGAATAATTTCAAGGTTAACACAATTTTAGGGCACTGTGTATCGTTTAATGTTAGTTTGGACACTCTAGACAGTTTCTAGGCCAGTTTTGTTCTAATGATTCCATCGTTCACGACAGTATTTGAGATCTCGTCAGAGAATTAGGGAACAAAAACTAGGGTTAATCTTCGAGTTAGTTCAATAGTTAGTATGGTAAAGGTAGGGTTAATCTCCAGCTTAGTTCATTAGTTAGTACTGATATATATAGATCGGTTGGTTTGGACGTTTAAAAATTTTGTTTACAGAGATTTAGGTTATTCTGGACATCCTTAAGTAGCTGTGGTCAGATGCAGATTAGTCTGGAGAGATTTTGGTTCGTCTTCTTAGACTTTTAGGTTGTTTTCGACGGTTTTTCAGCTGTTTGGAGAGATTTTGGCTTGTCTGCACATAGGTAGGTTAATCTGGATAGACGCCGGTTAGTCTGAAGAGTTTTAAGTTACCGTGACATAATTGGGTTAGTTTGGCCAATTGTGGGTTAATCAGGGAGTTCTAGGTTTGCACAGTTTTTTTTTTTTTTTTTTTTTTAATGGGGCTGGACAGTCTTATAGGTTGGGTTGGAGTGCTTTCGTGAAGTCTCCACATATTTAGGTTAGCTTAGCCAGAAGTGAGTTAGTGTGGAGAGTTTTAGGCTAGTCTGGACATATTGGGGTCAGTTTGGGCAGATGTGGGTTAATTTGGAGACTTTTGGTTACTTTAGACATATTTATAGCAGGTTAGTTTGGCTAAATGTGGCTTAGTGAAGAGAGGTGTAGATTAGTCACAGTATACTTCGGTTAGTTTACACAGACAAATGATAACCTGGTTAGGAATGTGATTTGTGTGACATTTTCGACATTTTGTATTCCACTTGCATAGCTCTGTAGGTTAGTGTGGGCTTTTTAAAATTTTTTGTTCTTTGAAAGCAGTGAAGGACACAAGTCAAAACTGAGAACAGTGGAAGTGAGTTATTTCAGAGGAGCATGTGGAGTTACATGGAGAGACGGCTGACAACTAAGGAAGTGAAGGAGCGTTGTGGATGTGGATGTGAAAGAAAGCGTTAGGAGAAATACACTGAGGTGGTCTGGCCATGTGGAGAGGATGGAGAACGAGAGACTAATGAGGAGAGTGTAGCCTATGTGTGTGAGGTGGAGAGGGGTAGAAGGAGGGGGAGGCCGTGAATGAGGTGGAGGGATGGAGTGAAGAGGTATATGAGAGAGGGGTGTGTGAGCTGGGGGGAGAGCAGTGAAATGGCTGGAAACAAGGCGACGTGGAGATGATTTGCTTGTGGCCACCCCTTATGGGATTGAGGCATCTGGCAATAGATAGATAGATATTTTTCACACGTGCCCATCATGCACGACGATAATGGGGACTTTGTCAAAGAAATTATGTAAACAAAATCTAATTTTAAATTAGCATTTTAGTTCGTCTGCATAGTTTTCACACTGTGGTAGTCTTTAGGTCGTTTTGAATCATTTGACAATTTACATCTTGTTGAAGTTTTAAGTTTTATTAAAATGACGGTAAGTATGAATAGATTTGACAGTTTTTGTTCACGTTAAACAATTGCTACATTTTTTTTCCGGTCAAATTAAATAGCAGTAACAGTTTTTTGGTTTGTTTAAGTAATACGGACAGCTTTAAGCTCACTGTGACGTAGTATGAATACCTCTAGCAGTTTTCAAGTCAGTTGTGAGTTTTCAGGTTATGCTGGATAGATTAAGATTAGTCTGGATATCTTTAAAGTTAAATTGACATTCTGGACAGTGTAAGAGTTTGGGTTGTTTCTAGATCAGTTTTGTTTTCATGAGTCTATAATTCACGACAGTATTAATGGCAAAATCGTCAAAGAAATTAAGGGGAAAAACAAGCTGGAGTGAATCGGTATGATAGTCAGGACGGTTGTTAAATTGCTTTGGCTAATTTTTAGATGATTCTGAACTATTTATAGGTCAGTCCGCACATTTTAAATTATGTTGGGCTGTTATTAGGTTAGATAAATGGCTTAGATATATTAGGCGATTTCTCGTTTCAAGGGTTTTCAAGTCAGTTTGGACAGTTCTTAGTTTTTTAATGTATTTATTTATTTTATAGGGCGGACACTACTATAGTTAACTTGAACAGGAAAAAAATTAAGGAAGATGTCCATTTCTTGTTTCTTGACTTGGGCACGTAATTTATTTTCGTCAGAGTGTTGTGGGTGTGTCGTCTATCAACATCCTGTGGGCTGTCATGGGTGGTGCCAGGCTGGGGCGCGAGGACCCTCAGCTGACAGAACTGGTCAACAGGCTCAACAGACTCTTCCGCGCTGGTCAGGTATAGTCTACATTTATAGACCAATTCACGCTCAGTTCTCCGACGTAAGTATGAATTGTGTCTGTATGGTGGACAAGGTAAAGAAAGGACAAAATCATTCCATGTTTCTTGTGCTTCCATGGTACATAAATCTTAGTTAAGAAAGGGAATTAATTGTAAGTAGTTTTATCATTGGTTTAGGTTTTTAATTTTAGCACCAGTTTCTGATTTTACATGACACTCGTGCAGCATACAAACAACATTCATGGTCTTCATTCTTCAGATAGAAAAAATGATACAGCACACATTTCCTTAACATTTATTTTTCGGAACCAGCAGTTTTGAAGCCTTCTTTTTCTTCTTCTTCTTTTCTTCTTCTTCGTCTTCTTCTTCCTTTTTATTAAAACCATCTGCCTTGACTAAAGCCGCACGTGACACCAGAATCAGCTACGTCACTCTCTCGTATCATATCGTTTATTATGGCTTCAACATGCTTGCATGCACCAGCCTTGGTTACCTAATGGCGGCTTTCCACGCGCTCAATCTCTGGCAGCCCCCCTGTTCAGTCCCCCATCCCTGAGGTCACACTCGATGACCTCGTTCCAGGTCATTTTCGGTCTGACTCTCGCAACCCTACCCCCAACGCTCACGATCCTCACTCTCTGCACCCAATTGTCATCCTCCATCTTCTCCATATGCCCAAACCATCTCAATGTACCCCTCCTCATTACAACGCTAAGACACTCCAGTCCCATCTTTCTCTCAACTTTTCGGTCGTAAACCTAGCATCGTCAGGCCTCGCATTTAAGGATGCACTACACATCCTCCTAGCCATTGTCATTTCTGTATTTTTGAGCCTACGAATATCTTCTTGCTTTACTGCCCAGGTGTTGTTACTGTACCAGACACCACAGATCAGGCTTTGCACATTTGTAAGAGTTGAGTAACTGCGATGTCTATAGGGCGTCCTCTCGATGTTTGGGATAGCAGGCTTGGCAATGAATCACTCTGTGTCGCTTGATGATATTTCCCTTATTTCCCTTTCCTTCCTTATTTACTCATTGCACACTGATGTACAGTATTAGTATATCTTCAGAACTGTGTATTAATAAATGGCTTGGAGGTTAAATAAAGTCTGGTATAACAAAATAAATATTTCACTATTCGAACAGTATGATACAATTTCTATACCCTCCTACTTTCTCTATACTCATTTCAAAGCCAAAGGTGGCTGTTGTGTATATATACGCAACGACTTATCTTGCTCTCGTGTTCCAGAACTCTATTCTTCTAAATTCTCGACACTCTGGCTTCGGCTTTCCTGTCATTCTCTGATTAAATATATCTGTGCTGTTTACTTATCCCCTAATTCTACTGACTATCAAAAATTCTTCGACTATCTTACTTCTACGATGGAACACATTCTATCCATTTCTCCTTTCTCTGAAATCTCCATTTAAGGAGATTTCAGTGTTCACCACCACCTGTGGCTCTCCTATCCTTTCACTGATGCACCTGGTGGACAAGCCTACATCTTTTCTATCCTTAATGACCTGGAGCAGCTTGTACAGCACCCTACCAGTATCCCAGACCACCTTGGAGAGAGCTCCAATCTACTTGACCTCTTCCTTACAACTATTTCTTCTGCTTACACTGTTAATCTTTTCTCTCCTTTGGGCTCCTCTGATCAGAACCTTATCATCTTAACCTATCCTATCACTCCAGTACAGGTTGTGGACCCTCCAAAGAAAAGTCGTCTGTGGCACTTTGGAGCTGCGGATTGGGAGGCCCTCAGGCAGCACTTCTTTGATTTTCCCTGGAATGATTATTGCTTCCATGGCCGGGAGCCATCTGAGTGTGCCTTGCGCATTACGGAGGTTATTCTCTCGGGCATAGAAATATACATTCCTTTCTCGTACCCTTTGTCTAACGCATGAAAGCCTTGGTTTAATCACGCTTGTTCTAATGCTGTCCGCAACAAGGAAAGGGCCTACAAAAAGTACCGGAGCCAACCCACCTCTGAATCACATCATCTTTACTTTTCTGCGTGGAATCGTGCTAAGTCTGTTCTTCGCTCTGCTAAAAATAATATCATCTGTACTAAATACTCTCAACTCTCCAACTCGAATTCTTCCCGCTCCTTCTGGCACCTTGCCAAAAACCTTTCTAACAACTTTACCTCATCATCCTTCCCTCCTCTTTTCTACTCTGATGGTTCTGTAGCTATTTCTTTTACTGATAAAGCAGATCTCTTCGCTCAGACTTTCTCCTCCAATTCCACCTTAGACGATTCCAGTGCTGTTCCTTCATCATTTCCCCCCTCTGACTTCTCATGGATGACATTAAAATGTCTTCAGTTGATGTATTTTCTGTCTTCACTGGCCTCAATACTATCAAGGCATATGGGCCTGATGGAGTTCCTCCTGTTGTCCTCAAGAACTGTGCTTCTGTGCTTACACCTTGCCTAGGTAAACTCTTTCGCCTTTGTCTGTCAACTTGTACCTTTCCTTCTTGCTGGAAGTTTGCTCTCATTCAACCTGTCCCAAAGAAGGATGACCATTCCCAACCCTCTAACTATCGTCCAATTACTTTAACATCTTATATTTCAAAAGTTTTCGAGTCAGTTCTTAATAGAAAAAATTTAAACCATCTTTCCTATCACAACCTTCTTTCTGATCGTCAGTAAGGGTTCCGTCAGGGACGCTCCACTGGCGATCTTCTCACCTACCTTTCAGACTCCTGGTCATCCTCCTTTCGGGACTTTGGCGAATGCTTTGCCATTGCACTTGACATCTCAAAGGCTTTTCATCAAGTCTGGCGTAAATCTTTAATTTCCAAATTGCCCTCTTACGGTTTCTATCCTTCTATCTGTGCCTTCATTGCTAGCTTCCTTTCTGGTCATTCTATAGCTGCTGTTGTAGACGGCCACGTTCTTCTCCTAGATCTATCAACAGTGGTGTTCCTCAGGGCTCTGTCCTATCACCGACTCTCTTCCTTTTATTCATCAGTAACCTTCTAAGCTGTATATCTAACCCTATCCACTCATACGCTGATACTCCACCCTTCATCTTTCCATTCAGTTCCCGCAACGCCCATCTCAGCAGTTACTTCAACAAACAAGGGATGAGGCTATGGCACACCTAGTGTCTGACTTGGCCCGTATCTCTGACTAGGATAAAAATAATCTTGTTGTTTTTAATGCATCAAAATCTCAGTTCTTACACCTATCAACCAGACAAAATCTTCCACAGGTATACCCACTAATGTTTAGTAATATTCAACTTAATCCTGCATCATCCTTGAATATGTTTGGGGTTTCATTTATTCGGGACTTATCTTGGAAAGATCATATTGCATCTCTTGTAAAATCTGCTTCCAAGAGATTAGGTGTGCTAAGCCGACTTCGTTCCTTCTTTACCCCAGCACAATTGTTGACTCTATACACGGGCTTTATCCGCCCCTGTGTGGAGTACAACTCTTATGTGTGGGGAGGTTCCCCACATACAGCTCTTCTCAATAGGGTGGAGTCAAAGGCTTCTCGTCTTATTAACTCTCCTACTGTTACTGATTCCCTTCAACCTCTGTCTCTTCGCCGCACTGTTGCATCTTTATCTTTATTCTATCGCTACTTCAATGGTCACTGCTCCTCTGAACTGTCTGCATGCATTCCTCCACCTCTTCGACGGGCGCGTAGCACCCGTCTAGCAGCAAACTCTCATCCCTTTTCTGTCCAACTCTCTAATGCAAGAGTTAACCGTTATTCCCAGTCCTTCATTTATGCAACAGGTCATCTCTGGAACTGTCTCCCTCTGTCTGTATTTCCTGCTTCCTATGATCTCCAG
>NC_137022.1:3575000-3597500 GCF_032717465.1 Coenobita brevimanus
TGTACTCAGGTCAAACTGAGCGAAAATTCGCTACATTTACACTGACAACTAATTATTGTGTAGCGTGGTGTATGTAATACACGGTGTAGGTGTGACAGTTGTAGTGTGACTGTACCTATGTGTAAAATGACACAGTAAATAATATGGGGACGACGAAGGCAGAGGAGAAGAGGCAGCAGCATGCGGCAGACGATCAGCTGGGCCGCACAGCAAAACTGCTACACCCATTGCTGAACCTGCAAAACCAATTAAGGTGGAGCATCAAAAGTGTCAATGAGACAAAATTCTTATTACGTTACAATTACTCTCTCTGCCTAGCAATCAGTACATGCTACAAAAAGTACGCTCTAGCTGAAAAATACAAGTGACAGCCTAAGCTTCGTACATTCGAGGTCGCCATTAATTATAGCACACGATTATGTCAGCAAGTTGAGAATCCCTGTGCAAACTCGGGTCTTCCATAGCCTCGAACCGCACATGGGTCCTCAACCTGTGCCTTAACCTACAGTTCTTATATTAATATCGGGAAGCTGAGAATCCTTGTGCAAACTCGGGTCTTCCATAGCCTCAAGTCGCCTCTGCGGAGTTCTCTCTCGAACTTCCCCCTTAACCTACAGTACTTATATTAGTATCGGGAAGCTGAGAATCCTTGTGCAAACTTGGGTCTTCCATAGCCTCATGTTGCCTCTGCGGAGTTCTCTCTCAAACTTCCCCCTTAACCTACAGTACTTATATTAGTATCGGGAAGCTGAGAATCCTTGTGCAAACTTGGGTCTTCCATAGCCTCAAGTCGCCTCTCAACTTCCTCCTTTACTTACGGTACATAATATGTATGTACAGGCCCTGGACATAATGTGTCCTGTGGGGCCAACAAGTGAGACGTCAGGTCTGCACCCACTTCACCACTACCCTGTCTCTCAACTGTCTCAGAGATTACGGGCGTGGTTACAAATGGCACAGGAAGGGCATGTCCCTGATCAGTGGTGATACTTTGGCACACACTGCAGGAACGGACAAAACTATCTATATCTCGTCCCATCCCTGGCCAGAAAAAGTCAGCTCGGATACGGCCCTGGGTCTTCCTTTTGCCCAGGTGACCTCCTGAGGCTGAACAATGACCCCATTGTAACACTGCTAGGCGGTACTTGGCGGGAACGACAAACTGCAGTCGAACCTCGCCCTCGGGTGTTCGTGACTCACGGTAGAGCCGTCCTTGTTTACGAAGGAACTTGGCTCGACCTCCCCGTGAATACTTAATCACTCGACCCTTTTGTTTGTTCCGCACAGCAGCAAGTGTCAGGTCAGAATGTTGTTCTTGCACAACAAGTTGACTACACATCAGATCTTGCGGCGATTCAATGATCACTGGGGTGACACAGTCTGGAGCCTCAGCCATGGCTCGTGTTACCGCAGGAGCCGAAGTCTGAGTAGCGTCATCATCGGAGCAATTATCCTTGACTCCAATAATATTGCCAATGATGAGGTCAAATAAAGGCTCTGGCATGACAACTGCAAGTGTCATACCAGTATAAAATGGAGATGCCACCTGGATACATGCCTCAGGGAACAATCTCACTGATCCATCAATAAGGTTTGCATGGATCTGTCGACCTGTATACTGCTCAGGCCGAACTAAACTCTGTTTAACAGAGCAACCTGAGGAACCATTGTCTCTCAGGACCTTCACAGGAATGTCTCCCACAAACCCTTGCTGAACAAGGAAGGTACTGTCACCTGTGGGAGGGCCTGTGGAGGAAGCAGCTAGCCACTCATGAGGCTGCTGAATTGATGCGGCGAACATTGTGCCTTGAGGGTTATATTGGGAAGATGGAACATTGGCCATCTGTGGAGGGGGGTTCACTGTCACTGTGGGACTAGTGAACTGTGGGGAAGTACCCACACTGGTAGGGACGTGACCACCAGGCTGCTGCTGAGGAATGAAGGCTGCATTCGCTTCCTGCCTCTTTTGAGCTGGTGGTGAAAAAGTTTGTCCCGACGGTCGGTTGCGTGGCTGATACTGCTGCTGGTTAGGGTACCTGTTGTACCTCTTCCACTCAGGTTTCTGAGTGTTTTGCCCCTGGTCCTTCCACTGTGGTTTTGGACCTTGGCCATTATTCTGAGAATGGCCTTGTTGCTGGGATTCAGTCTGAGACGGCTTCCCAGACTTGGCAGTATCTTTTCTGCTCCAGGTGTTTTGCTTACGAATTTGATACCCGTATGCAGTAAAGAATGCGTCAGCCTTCTCTGCCATTTGGCTGGCATCTTTCACCTGGCAGATCTTAAGCTGTGCTATGAGCTCAGCAGGCCATGACCTCTCTAGCTGTGTACGCAGCATAAGGTCAATTATCCCCTCACGCGTGGAAGGAGTTTCATCTTTCTCCATCCACTCATTTAAGTAAGCTGTGAGACGATCAAGGAACTGAACAGCTGTCTCCTTGTCTTGGAGACAAGCTCGCATGAACTGAACTTTGGCGTCGTCTACTGTGAGACCATACACCTTAATGAGTGCAGCTTTCATCATCTCATATGTGAGATTGTCTCCACGAATTCTGTGAAGAATATCGAGGGCAGGGCCCTCAAATAGGCTAAGAAACTGAAGCCGCTTAGCTGCCTCATCCAGTTGATACATGTCTGCCATGTCCTCAAAACGAGCTATGTACAGCTCGATTCGCTCGCTTTCCTTGTATGAAGGAAGCTTGATGCGTGGAATCGCCAGGACATGAGCAGGGAGAACGCTCGTGGAGCTTGGACCGACTGCACCAGACGTGTCTGAAGCCAAGGAATCTCGCTTGAGCTTCAGCACTTCAAGTTCATGTTTTTCTCGTGCCTCTCGCTCGGCACGTTCGTGTTCTCGTTCTCTGTCTCGTTGTTCACGCTCGTATTCGCGCTGTTCACGCTCGTATTCGCGCTGTTCTCGCTCGTATTCGCGCTGTTCTCGCTCGCATTCGCGCTGAATCTTACGCTTTTCACGGGCATCATTCTCGCGCTGCTGCTCCTAATTATGCCGTGAGAGTATATACTCTTTAATTTCGGTTGGGTCCGAAAGACCCATTTCTTTGGCTTCCTGTAAAAATACAGTAGTAGCCATGGCGCTAATTTATTAAGCAAAACCGAAATTGAGTACTGACTGCTTAGCGACGAATACTAATAAACACAAGTAAAGAGTACAGACACAAGCTAGTGGTGACCAGTCTTATCCAGTTAACTGGCAAAGATTAAAGCAAAAATGCGAATAACTAAGAACTCTCAATAATTAACACAATGGGTACGGTGGCTACCCAGGAGCGAATAAAATCGTCTGGCGTTACCAAGAATAAACTAGAGTTAAGTATTCTATTGATTAATAAAGCAAAATTCACTTGCTAAATTAAGGGTAAACACCAGTAAGCTTGTGCCTATAAACTTTAATGATAAATACCTAAATATGAATGAGTGAGCACTATCTCGTGAATAGCTTTAGAGCTAGGAGTTAATATCCTGGCGAGGTCGCCAATTGTCACGGGGTTTTTATAATATCAGGGTAATTTTTAAAAATAAATGCTTAAATATTATTCAATTGATATTAATATTCAATAATATTAAAGAGCAGGGACAATGATTGTCTTCTTAAATCGTGCAACGATTCTCTAAGAACGAGAATTTAAAAACTTTCTCAACAGTACACAGCAGAGACTAATTTCTCACAATTGCTGAATTACTGTACTGTTAGCCTCTGGAGAAAGTTACTTCACCCCTGACAATAAATAACTAATACTAATAATAATATCAGGCTCTTGCTGATGCTTTAACTCCTATCTGGCACAACGGATTTTAAGTTAATACAACAAGACTGGTCTAAGTACCAGTTATGAAGGCAAACGTTTATGCAAGCTAGGAGCTATATGGAAAATAAGCTTAATTTGGAGGAATGAAACAAGATTTACTTTACATTAAGCTCAAGAAAAAGAACTGTTAAATTTATTGATTACAAAAAATAATTTTAACGTTACAATTCAAATCAAATTAATGAGACGCACTCACTCACTCACGCAATAGCTAAATACTTACGCCTAGGAAAAAAACACCTTAATTAAACTCTTATGACTAGGGAAATACAAGAAGGAAATACTATAGTCGATGAATGCTGTGTATCACCCAAGCTGAACTAAGGATGGAAGTACTGAAGAACTGTGAAGTGGAGTTTGGGTACTAGCTGACCTCTCACACTGCTGGCACAGGACCTCTCTCCGTCGCAGCAACAACTGGACTGCTTTCAAAATACATTGTATGGGCAGGATGCACAAGCCACCGGAAGAAGGCGTGGCTAACGGTTTAGGCAAGCAGAGGCGAACGATAAAGAAACAATTGTATCGCTCAGTAGAGCACTTAGTGACGTGCATTAAATCGGTCACTTTTGAAAGTGACGAATGTTTTGAAAAGTATACTCCGAAATGGAGAGAGAAACGGTTAACTGAGCGATACACAGTGAGTTTTCCACTAATAGTTCATGGCTTCTCACAAAAGGGAAATGTCGCAAATTGATTCGTGACAATATATATATATATATATATATATATATATATATATATATATATATATATATGGAGCCCCTGTGGTATAGTGGTAGTGTGCGTTTTCATACACTGAAGAACGAGGGTTCGCGCCCCGCCAGGGTAATAAACTTTGGGAGTGTTCTTCAGGCCACGTACTGCATTGGCGGACACAGGGGATGCTGTGGTTGAACCAGTGTTGCATACTATAGAGTATGCTTGCACCCAGTCGGCTTGCGTGGGTCAATTACACTTGATTCACAAACTACACACACATCCAAAGCCACTCCAACACAACAATTATACTTACAAGCACTTCTCACCCTACATACAATCTCTACTAGACAACCTAAGCCACATGGTAGAGATACATTGACAGTATCATCCTCACTTCGGTCGGGATAGGCCGGTCCTGCAGTGGACACTCAAACTGCTGATGAGATTATATATATATATATGATTCCTCATTTATGTCAAATAGCTACTATTCATCAACAAACACCTCTATAGTGGAGGTTACGAGTCTCGGCCCATCTGCTGGTCCACTTCCTCACTGTGGGGATCGAAACCCCTACCTCTCTCGTAGACCGACTATTCGTCCCCTGAGAGGTACTTGTCGTTGTTGATCCATTCTCGGGTCATCTGCATCGCTTTTGCACTTTGAGAGTACGTCAGACGCATTATCATTGGCTATTGATACTGTGACGTGTGCAACACTCCAACCCTCCCACCCCCGGCCACCTTCCCTTCCACTCACAGTTACTAGACAGGTGGAGTCTGGCTACTGTTTCGTGACTATTCGTCGACCACCAATGCTCCCAACAGTGTGTAATGCGGAGCTTTCCTTGATGGTACAAGTGGTTAAACAGTAAGAGACTGAGTGCTAGAGAAGTACGTGTTTCTGTCCCCACTCCCTGGCTATTACTGCTGGCTCTTAGCTCACAGTGGGGAGTGGGAATGAAAGCTGACTATGCAGTGGAAGGCTCGATCCTTCTGTGAGGCAAGCTATGTGGTGCTATGTTGCTATGTGAATCTTTAGCTATGCTACAAGTAAGTCTGATGTAAGTTATAAAATATACATATATAAACTGCAGGTAGATAAGATAATAAGATAATGAGAAATATAGTTAATACCTATATATGAAAGCAAAAATATGGATACCAATGGTACAGTACATTGCTCGGCCACGTAAATAGGACTGTCCTCAGGCCAGCAAAACTGAAGTAGGACTGTGATACATATACTCCTACAATCTAGCTAACATGTCGTGGGGCAGGGGTTGGTGGAACCACTACTAGTCCTGATGCCTCACGTATGTCATGGAGGTGATCTTCCAGATGCTTAAGACACCAACAAAAGACACAGACAATGATTAACAACGCCACGACAGGTACAGAAATCGCAGGGTACAACACATGAGGATGTGCGAGTGATGGGACAGAGGACATAAGGACATCACTGTCATTCAAGTAGGACAACACCTTCAAACGCTCAGACACCACAGTTAGATTTTCAGGATGAACATTAAAGGACGGGGACAGTGGAACCAAAGAACTAGGTAGAACTGCCTGAAAACCAAGATGTTGCCTGTTGGGAAGGGTAGAGATCACTGATGAATGAACTTTGCATGAATCAGGAGTGGCATAGTAGCCTTGCACAATGATATTGTTACTATGGTGAGAACACAATAATGTAACACTAGCAAGTTCTCTGAAGTAGAAGAACTGATCACCGCCAATATGTGCATGGTGGACCGGCCATTCAGGACTTACAGGTTCAAACTGGCAGAATTTATGGATCAGGTCTGAGTTATTCCACACTACGGCTAGTTCACCAGGTGCTGACTTTGGTGGCAACAGAGCAAACAAATAAGCAGGACAAACACTCATTCACTCATTCATTGCCAGACGCCATGTATCCCAAACGGGGTGGTCAAAGGGCTTAGAGTTAATTGTTTTACAGGGAGGGGCACTAATCCTCCACCAACCCCACTTGACACGTAGGGAGAACGTTATGCCAACAGCGTCTGGTGTTCGCAGGCGGTCACCCATCCAAGTACTAACCAGACCCAACATTGCTTAACTTCGCTGATCGGACGGGAAGTGGTGTACTCAACGTGGTATGGCCATTGATTGTTCAAATAACTTGACCTACAGGAGTTCAATACTGTTCGGCTAGTGAGCACAACAGACTTATAATCATATGCCACAAGAAGCATATTTGACTGGGAAACAAGACTGACCAACGGATCATCGACACGCATCGGGAAGGGAGTGACACTGTAAGCTGAATAAGTTACATCAGATTTCAAGGGAATGTGAACCAGTATTTGTAAGTCAGTGAGAGTTGCTTCCAACAAAGGGTAATAAAATTCATGGTGACTACCCACAAAGAGTGGGGTCAAACTGAAATTAGCACACGCAAACTGAGTAGCAGACCTCAAATGATCTAGAGGTTGTAGTTCTGCATTAACACAGCCTAGCCTGGCATTGACAAGGTAGGTGATTATTGTGGAACACCGCTTTTGTAGTAAGGAAATGTCTGAATCTAATTGTGCAAGGTATTGAGTAACAAGGAACATTATCTCAAAAGTGGCAACCTGAAATCCAAGATCAAGAAAATGTGTTGTTAGTACTTTAGTACGATCAGCAACAGTGTTAACTCTTCGAATGTGATGACATGTTAGGTATCATTAGGGTCTTTCCTTGTAAATATGCAATG
Source organism: Coenobita brevimanus (assembly GCF_032717465.1). Classification (NCBI taxonomy): domain Eukaryota; kingdom Metazoa; phylum Arthropoda; class Malacostraca; order Decapoda; family Coenobitidae; genus Coenobita; species Coenobita brevimanus. The sequence goes on from NC_137022.1 coordinate 3,582,252, forward strand.
ACGCCTTTAGCATCTTCTTTCTGTCTATCTATTGCCAGACGCCTCAATCCCGTTTGGGGTGGCCACAAACAAATCACCTCCAAGTCGCCCTGTCCCCCTCCATTTCACTGCCCTGCTCCCAACTCACACCCCCCTCTCTCATATCTCTCCACCCCATCCCTCCATCTCATCCTCGGCCTCCCCCTCCCTCTTCCCCCCTCCACCTCACTCACATACACTCTCTTCGTCAGTCTTTCACCCTCCATCCTCTCCACATGGCCCAACCACCTCAGTGTGTTCCTCATAACGCTTCCTATCACATCCACATCCACACCACAACGCTCCTTTATATCCTCATTCGTCAGCCTGTCTCTCCATGTAACTCCACAGGCTCCTCTTAAATAACTCATTTCCACTGCTCTCACTCTTGACTTGTGTCCTTTAGCATCTTTAATCCATAAATTATTCACCAAAAAAAAAGTTTTCAGTCGATTTGCATCATTTTTTGAGGCGTAATAGCTTGCCTGGCTCACGTCAAAAGTAATGAGTTGACAACTGCGGGTCCCGATACCAGCGAGAGTGCATACAGGTTGTTTAGTACCAAACCAGTTGTCAGGGGAGAAGGTACTGCGTGTACCCTTGTCCCGTTAAAGTAACTCTGTTACCCGTGTCACAGTCGTGTGACATATTTCGCTGCACCAATAGCCCTCATGTAGAGTTTTTGGGCGCTGTTTTGATTAGATTTGGTGTTCGCAGTAGGAAATAAGGTGTTTGTGAAGCATTTGTGGTGGTTATCAGCCATTGGGCCAGTGAAGATTGTGCTGTTTCTAACCCTGGCCCCAGAACTACACTGTCTCTACCCTGCACCAAATGTGAGTATTCAACTATAAAAATTGTGACAGTGAATCATGTGCAATACCTAGTGTGCAAGGAAATAGTGAAACCATGCAGTGGGATAGAGGGAAGCAGGAAACAGCCATACAGTTACGAAATGGCGTGAGTACACCGTAGTTTTTTGCATTTTTCTCAAAAACTATGAGGTGTAAGAGAAATCTGATTATATCCTGAGAAAGCCCATAAAATTCTACATAAGATGATGAAATAAAAACAAAGCACTACTGAGAATAGTTTTTCGCTAGAGCTCTCCAAATAAAAACTCTGCTCTCTGACAGAAAAAGCTTTTACTTTTTCACTTATTATTCGAAAACAATACCTCATATCAATGCCAACTGCCCCATTCGAAAGCTAATAAAAGTCTCTTTCAAATGGTTGTATAACATGTACAGTAGAGATGTGTGAGTAAACATTCGAGATATGATGTTGGGAAGTGAGATGAATGTTCCCGAATGTTTATTCACACCACCCTAATGTGCGTAATGTACGTATAAGCAGGCGGGGTGGGGAGGGAAGAAAGATGACGTGTCATGGAACACAAAATTTATTGAAACTTATCGTCAATGAAAGGGTTAAGGTAAGTCCCAAATTTCACATTTTCAGCATGCTCATAAGTGAGGAGCCTATTTTGTGATTCAACTACCTGAGCTATCACATTCAGTCTCTTGCCTAAAGCAGACACATCTGACACCTGAGTGGTGCAAAGAGCTTGTTGAGTACCAGTCCTCCAAGGTCGAATAATCCACAACGATGACGGAAGGATGCAGACTTATGACCCGCATCGAGGGAGTTGGTTGGGAACTGGTTGGACAGGTCAAGGATTCGATCACGAAGTGTGTCCATAATCTCAACTGCTATATGGAGAGACATGGCCAGTATTGGATCCGGGGCACAAAGGTTCATGGAGCCAATGGTGAGGAGGGGTTAAAAGAACCCTCTCAAACCATCTAAATGTTGGGCCAGGGTAGATATCTGCGCCAAATCTGGCCCATGGGGGATATGTCGTATGTGACATTGACCACATCCTCCACAATCAGAACAGAGCCCTCTGGTGCCACAAGTGCACCAGGACGCACCACACTGGGAACAGGGCACCCCTGGGCTGACACCAGAAGTCCAAGGCAGAGAAATGTAGTTACCATGATTTCTTGCAAAAGGTACAACTAATAATACAGGGTACAGTCCAGATTCATAAGAATGATTTACATATGGTGAGCGGTGGGATGCAACTTACTCCTGTAATCATCAGCACTAGATGATGACCGAGGAGGATTTGAAGGGGATCGGGAGGAGGAATCAATGTCCACCGATGGAACAGGGAAATCATTGCAAACTTTCTTACAATTGTCAGTGTGTACCACTTGCTCGGCACTGGAATGTAACTCCCGGTCACGCAACTTGTTACCCAGCTCCTCCTGCATGACACGCAGTGGGCCCAAGAAACATGGAGAGAGCTTTGAAGAGCGGTCTGGCTCAGCCATGAAGACCAAATCACCGGTAACAATATCACTTGGCTGCGTGTGTTGGTGGTGGTGATCTACCATCAACGATGAGAGGCGTCCAGGGTATTACAAACCCTACCAAAGATGTCCTGACTAACAGCAAAATGAACCTTAGGATAATCGCCATTATTATACACAGGACTGGGACACTGTTGAAGGAGAGTATAAGGAAGCTGCTTGTCCTCACCAAAAAGAGCAAAGTGAGGTGACTCTCCTACGGAGGCATTAATGGAACCCTTTATGGCAGAGGCTATCTGAGGTATCCATTCATCCCAAGACGAGTGGCAACCTAGAACCACATGATGAAGAGCCTCCAGAATTTTCCTGTTAGCTCTTTCGACTAAGCCAGTAGAAGCAGGATGATTGGCCACTACATAAGTCTGGGCAGTGTTGAATTGGGAGCAAATCTCACTCACCAATTCATTTCCGCACTCCATACCATTGTCAGACAGCAAGACCTTTGGAGTCGTGAATGGGTGAAACATATGCTTGACCAGAGCAAGGGCCACAGAGAAGGCAGACTTGTCCGGCAGTGGAGCTAAAACTACATACCTACTGAAGTGATCTACACACACCAATAAGTATTCCATGTCATATCACCATGATGGAGCTTGAGAATGTCAATGCCAACCGTGTCTCATAGTTTAGCAGGTGTTGGATATGACAACATTGGTGCAGGAGGTCCAGTTGAGCCCTTGTGCTGAGCACATGACAAACAGCGTTGAATGTGGGCTTTAATGTCAGAGCGCATGGTAGGCCAGTAGAAACGTCTACGAGCCTGCAGCAAACAACGCTCCACTTTAGGATGACCTGCCTGGGGAGAGTCATGTTCAAGAACCAACATCCTGAATCAACTCAGAAGGAACCACGACTTGAGTGACATTAGAATCCAAATGTCGCACTAAGACACCATCTATCAAGTCATAATCAGACAACGATCTGGAGACATCCCTATCAGTAAGTGGATTGCCTGACTCGAGTGTACACAATACGAGACCACTTGGAATCACTCTGTTGAGCAGACCGAATCCTGTCTAGAGAAAGAGTGGACAGAACGGTGTCTGCCACAGCTGCAGCGACAGGAACATTCCGTAACAAGGCATCAGCCACGACATTCACCTTTCTAGGTAGTCCTGAATGATCAAGAACCACCTAGCTAGTCTGCCAGATAGAATGTGACCTTTGAAGAGATCAGTAAGGACCTTGTGATCCGTGTAAACTGTGATATCATACCCAAAGATGAGATCACGGAAGTGTTTAAGAGCCCACACGACACCTAAGGCTTCCAAATGCATCACAGAATAGCAAGTTTCAGCATCATCAAGAATTCTACTTGCATAAGCTAGTGCCTTGTACATGCCAGACACATCGTACTGAGTCAGAACTGCCCCAAGACCTGTACCAGAAGCATTGGTAAAGACAGCGAATGGCTTGTCGAAGTCTGGGAAGGATAGGATAAGTGCAGAGATCATTACTGCCTTTAAATCAGTGAAGACCTTCTCCTGATCAAGACCCCAGACAAAGGGAACCTCCTTCCTTTGTTCGTTCATTCGTTTTTTTATTTATCCCTCCTACAGAGGGATCAGGACCATACATTGGCCCGGTCAGTGGGGTGTGGGCTGACTTGTTAAATAGTAAAGGGGAAGACAGGCCCTGGGAGGTCCTGAAGGGGCCGCCCAGCACACACACCATGTCTTCTTGCTGATTGGTTTTGGTGTGTGTGTTCCTTCTTTAATAGTCGAGTGAGAGGAAAGGCCATGTTTGCATACCCTTGAATGAAACTTCGATAGTACCCTGACAATCCAAGGAAGATGTGCACTGCTGTGACTGAGGTAGGTGTAGGAAAGTCTTGGATAGCTGCGACTTTGTCAACAGCCGTCCGCATACCTCTGGCATCAACAACATAACCCAGGAAAGACAGTTCCTTCTTCTAAAACCTACTCTTTGAAAACGTAACCTTTAAACCAGCTTCTTTGAGTCCGGTAAAGACTTGTTGGAGCTTCTGCAGATGTTCAGGCACATCCTTGCTAACGATCACTATATCAACTAAGTAGGCAAACACTGTGTTCCGCAGGAGTCCCCTAAATACTTCATTAATTAACCTCTGAAAGCACAAATGCACATTACGAAGGCTGAAGGGTGATCTCACAAACTCGTAACGCCCATCATGAGTGCTGAAGGCTGTAAGAGGGCAAGTCTCCGCATGCAGAGGGACGCCAGTATCCCGAGAGAAGATCCACAGAGGAGAATACTTTGTTATTCTCCCCCATACTCTGCAACAGATTAGTCAAATGAGGTAGAGGATAATGATCTGGGATTGTCTCTGCATTCAGGCGGCGATAATCTATAACCGGTCTCAAGGTACCATCCTTCTTTGGCACCAGAAACAGTGGTGAACTCCAAGGAGAAGTCGAATCTCAGACTATGCCTGACTCATTCATCTCCTTAACCAACTTGTCAGCCACCTGCCTCTGAGAATGGGGAAGGCAATATGCAGGCACATAAATAGGATTGGTGCCTGGCTTCAATGCAATGTAATGATGTGCCACATTTGTATGTCCTAGCGGCTCACCCGCTAGAGCTATGGCTCCCCTGTTCTGTTCAAGGATCTCCAATAACTGAGTCTTGGAATCGGGAAAATCAATCTGGTTCAGCTGAGACCTAGCCATCTGAAGAAAGGACTCACTAGATGATGGGTGATCCTGGGGTGGTGTCAGGCCAGCCACAACCTCTGCGGATGGCAAAGTTTCTTCAGCAACAGTGGAAGGGTATACAAGACACTTCCCCAAGCAGACTCCCGGTTTTAACTTCAGTATACCTTTCATTTGGTTATGACCATTCTTGGAAACGGTGGCTAATGTTGACTCAAGAGAAATGCCTTTCACACGCACAGTGTCAGGCAAACTGATAGCATCCACTCCCTCTTTCACGCCAGGCAAACAGTCACACGAGTTAGCTTATCCGGTTCTAACTGCCTCCAGTCAGTCACCACCGCATTGGCCTCATGTGCATTTGCCATGGCCTCACTTAAAGTGGCAGAAGAAGAAGAAGAAGGAGTGGTAGGTACAACTGAGTCATCATTACCCACAGGTGATACTTCATTAGACAAGATGGGAGATTCAGTGGTAGTCTGCGTAGGGTTAATGTCACTAGAAGCTGAAGGTTCGAGGAAGATAGGTTCCTGTCATGGCAGTGAAATGTACCAGTTCTGGTGGCGAGGTGAAACGTGGGGTAAGCTCTGTTCACTGCAGAAGATACATGAAGCAATGGCAAGGACTCCAGCAGGGCTGTATAGTGCCTATCGCTATACACAACTGAGTTGGAACTAGTTACAATATCTATCCCATGCTCATGGAGAGTAGGCAGTTCTAACAAACCTTCTGAAAAAAGAACAAATACCAGAGCCACATTAAACTGAGCTTCAGCTGGTTGTGTGTCTCTAGCAAACTGGAAGGGCAAGGTAACCACACCTGTAGCATTTAAGTGCGTACCACTCAATCCCATCAAACCAAGTGGTGGAAGGTGACGAGAAAAGGTTTTTCCCAGTTGATGCTCAATTTGTTGTAGTGAGACCTCAGCAATTATGTTGACACAAGAGCCAGTGTCAAGAATTAGGGACATTATACAAGACTCATGATAGACTGCAAATGACATAGCATTTGATCCTGCCCTACAATTCGCTACAGCAGTACCCACAGTAGCTGATTTGACACTACCATCAGAGTCTACCCCTGGTCGGTGGTTGGAGGCTGCTGGGCTTCCCCCGACAAATGGAGCTGTGCTTTGGGTACAAGCAACCTGATTTGTAATCCCTGTGTAAATGCCCGAACTGAAGCTTCACAAATTAATGACAGTGGTCTGGCCGGGATTTGATCTCAGGCCCTTGCTCTTAATACACGCGCATGTTACCACTGAGCCAAAGAGAGGATCCCTGCTTTGCCTCTAGGCAGCGCAGGCTTTTATACACCCCATTACATCACTCTTTTCTCCCCCTGGTGATTAATTTGGTGAGTTTCGAACGCACATGGTAGCGTAGCACACACTGGAGGCCACCATTAGGGGAAGCCCGCGAACCACACGACAGCTCACACCCGGGATGTAAGGTTAAGATATTGTCAACAACATCATGGCCCCCTAAGCTCCGCTTCTCATCCCACACCGCTGCCAACCAACTTAAACGGACCAAACTGAAACTTAACAAATTAATCACTGGTTTGGCCGGGATTCGATCCTGGGCCCTCGCGCTTAAAATGCGCGCACGTTACCACTGAGCCAAAGAGAGGATCCCCGCTTAGCCTCTAAGCAACGTGGGCTTTTATACACTCCATTACACCTGAGGGAGAACGACACTCGTTCGTCCAGTGCCCATGGGACTTGTGGTGACGACACCACTTTTTGCTCCGGTTGGGTGCTGATGATGATGGTGTGCTCTGAGCAGGAGGGCCTGCATTTGCATCTTATTGAGGACTCAGAGAGTCTTCATGTCCCGTTGAAGTTTAAAACACTTTAACAAAGGATGAATGCTCCTGTAACAATAAGAACACTTACTCTAGGGATCAGTAGTGCTAGTAGCTGTTGCAGACGTGGGCTTCTCTGGCTTTCTGTCCTTCTTGGGTTTCTCTGCACGTCGCGGTCCCTGAGTAGACACGGCTGAGGCCACAGGGAATGCTTCAGGTTGCGACTGCAGTTTCATTCTCATCTGACGATTGAAGTCATGTAGGGTTTGTGCAGGTGTGAATTCCAACTGCTTCGCAACGCACTGTTGTCTTGGTGTCAAGACGTGGAAGTAGCAACCAAAAGTAAGCAAGGACAAGAATTTATCTAGGGGTATTGCATTCTTGGTAGCATTCAGCCACCTTGAATTACCTAATGCTTGCCCTGAGGAAAGTTTGACTTTCTGAGCAAAGCAGGCAGCTTGCCTGTAATCCATGGAAGCTGCCTTCATATGGGTATCATCCAGAGCCCTAAGCAAGACCATAACATCACCCTCAGCGAACGACATAGCGCCCTTTTCGGTCACAAGTTCAGCCAAGAAGTCGTCTGCATTATCACAGGTACAGTAAAAGTCATCTCCCATGAGAAGACTGGCTGGAGTGTCTGTGGTCTGTGAAATTCTACCACGTATAAATTTTAATTTATCACTGTGATGCAAACTGCCTTCTTCCTACCTCATCTTTCATCTGGCGCACAAATACATACACAGTCCACGTAGGATCAGTGCCATCCCATATTCATATTGGTACATTGTCTTGAAGTACAGTTAAACCCTGCAGAAGAGACGGTTGTGTACCGGAGGGATTCGCGCTACTGGGTTGACTCATGATGCTAAATTGTCTAATGGAAGGGTTATATTACTTTACCACTACGTGTAGAAAGGGTTCATTTGTTAGTCTCCCCACCGTTAATATCAGAGAAAATCGCGGTAGTCGGCTCACTTAAGAAAACGGGGGAGTTGTGGAGTGACTCGCTGGAACTCGATTCTCCCGGATTTACTGTTAACTCCGAACGGAATGTGAATGAGCTATGGCTACTATCCTCCTGCTTAACATGCAAGGTCTTTTTACTGAAAGGTAACATGCACTAGAACACTAACAAACTGACAAATGAACATGGCTATATGTGGTTCACATATGACTAAAATTATACACAGGTTATGTACACATAAATCTCACACATACCCACATGTGAAAAACGTATTTCAGCACTTGTGTTCCACCATCTTTACCTCATTTACGCTAATTATACAGTAGAGAGGTTGATTGAAGACTGAAGATCCATGTGCCCTCGCACACCCTTCAAGAAGAGTACTGTAGATGCAGGATGTTGTAGAAGTAACGATGCACCACACCGGCAGGAATGCACGCGCCAGGCGCTGAGAATAATTGTGAATCCGCTCGCAACATGCTCAGCCGTAAAGAAGAATCCTGAATACGCTCCACCCAGGCTCTCTCCTCGTGACGCATCCGTATTTAGTTGAGAATCTTCTTAGATGTCGTCACGCCCCAGAGACATTGGCCACAGCTGAGAAGTTTTGTGAGAGGCCCCACTACTCGCTGACCAAGCGCTGAGCTCGAAGGGTTGGGGTAATAGTTAAGTGGTGATAATAAGAATGTGGTGGTAAATGCATCATAAAAACTCATTAAAAATATGGATACCACCGAGCCAGGGAGATAATGGGATAGGAGTGGGAGAAGGGAGTTTAACAACGTCGGGTGAGAGTCACGATGGAAACGGAAACTCACAAGACGACACACTGACGGAGACGAAACTCTTGAGGCACATAGAAGCACCAATTTATGTACTAGAATCCACAGATCAGGCATGGCACATTTGTAGGAGCTGAGTAACTGCGATGTCTATAGGGCGTCCTCTCGATATCTGGGGCAGGCTGGGCGATGAATCACTCTGTGTCGCTTGATGATATTTCCCTTATTTCCCTTTCCTTCCTTATTTACTCATTGCACACTGATGTATTAGTTTATCTTCAGAACTGTGTATTAATAAATGGCTTGGAGGTTAAATAAAGCCTGATATAGCAAAATACATATTTCACTCTTCAAACAGTATGATACAGTTACATACAAGTGGTTACACAGTATAAGGCTCAGTGCTAGTTGAGTACGTGTTTCTGTCCCCACTGCCTGGCTGTTACTCTCGGCTCTAAGCTCACAGTGGGGCGTGGGAATGAAAGCTGACTATGCAATGGAAGGTTCGATCCTTCTATGAGGCAAGTCATGTGGTGCTATGTTGCTATGTGAATCTTTAGCTACTGTATGCTACAAGTAAGTCTGACGTAAGGTGTAATATATACATATACACTGCAGGTAGATAATAGGATAATGAGAAATATAGTTAATACTTATATATGAAAGCAAAAATATGGATACAACTGGTACACTGCCATACAGCATTTCACCCCTAACACATGCTGCATAATGTACAAAGACCCTTTAGCAAGGAGGGAGAGCCCTCTCAGTGTCAGGAGAGACAGCAGTTCCTTGAACTTCCTCCAGCCACTCCTCAGTCTAGTACCACCTCCAGCACATAACATATCTCCTAAGTAACAGAACTCTTCAACACAATAAACTCACCAGGAAAATCAGTCCTTTCACGCCTGGCAATCTCTACATATGCTCCCTGACACATCGCACACACGATATCAGCATTATATCGCAATCTACCTCTAACAACACTACATCTCCAACGTATCCACTTATGACAAACACTGCACAAGACGGAATTACTTCCAACGCTCTTGTGGCAAACAGCCCATGGCCACTCTCCCTCTTCTTTGTCAGGACCGCCACCAACCCTAGACATCACCTTTGTTTTGTTTGCATTCACTTTCAAGCCCTTGTGCCCCATACCATCTGTCCATTTCCTAGATCTTTCCTCCGACTTCCATTCATTCTCTGCAATCAGCACCAAGTCATTTGGGGGAGGCGGTAGCTCAGTCGGTAGAGAGGTGGCCTGGAGTCCTACTAGACCCAGGTTCAAATCCCCGCTGGGGCATGGAACAGTTTAAGGATTTGAATTTAATAAAACAGACTTTACTGATCTACCAGAAGACCCCCCCACATGTCGTAAAAATATCCTCGCTGATACCAATACACCAGTCCTGTATGAGACAGACCTAGCATGTATTCAATATGGACGGTGCGTGTTAGCCCGAAGTGGTGACATGTAGAGGTGTATGGTATGTAGGAGGACTACTGGGCCTTGGGAGCAGGCTGTGAAACCTATGCGCAGAGTCGGACACATAAAAAAAAAAAAAAATACAACATCTCCTACGGGAATCCGTTTTTAAAGTCACATGAGAGAACTCCAAGCACCATGACAAACAATAAGGAGCTCAAGACTGACTCCTGATGCACGCTAACATTCACGGAAAAGTCATCATTCAAATTTCTATTCATTTTCACCTGAGTGCGGGCACCCACATACATACGGTAGCCATACCCACACTAGCAAGCCACTCCTCATACCCAAGTTTTCTCATTGCCCACTTCACCACATCCTTAAGTACTGTGAAAGGCCTTTTCCAAATCAACAAAAACAATGTACAAATACTTTTCTCTCCTATCTATTTTTCCTGAAGCTGTCGGACAATGAATATGACATTAGTGGTCCCCTTGCCTGTCATAAACCCAAATTGCATCTCATCAACATTCACTCTTTTCCTAATCATACCATCTAGAATTCTTTCTATTGCCTTCACTGTCTAGACCAAAAGATTTATCCCTTTAGAATTTCCTCTTTTCAGGGCATCACCCTTTCCCTTGCACACATTTAGTCATACTCTTCAGCCAGTCATCTGGGACAACACACTCTCAGTACAAAAATTGGTCACATTCTAGTCATATTATTGCGCTTTTACACCACAACGCACTCGTAAACCTCACTCTCTGTAATCAGTCAGTTCATTCCATTTTATATATTAGGAGCTTAGGACGCCGAGGCTAGGCAAAAAGCCCCAGTAATTAAGTTTAGGGTGCCCTGAGTTGCCGTATACCCCAACCGTCCCTCGAATGTACCTCTTATCAACCCAGTTTGGTGGAGAGCTATAACTCACTAAACCACAAGGTGTCCTTTTGATTATATGGTTACCGTGCAACATAATGGACGGCCTATGCAAACCACTTGATTTGACATTTAGTGTGTAGTTACCTGAAGGTAGCACTAAATCGAGTGAATGGATGGTGGCCTCCTCCCACCTTCCAGCAGCTCCTTCCATAATGCATCCCTGATTGTACCGGATTAGAATATCCGAGCCTGTGATTCCGTTACATACATACATATATATATATATATATATATATATATATATATATATATATATATATATATATATATATATATATATATACTGTATATATATGAGCCTTTGTGGTACAATAGTAGAGTTTGTTTTTTCGTACATAGGAGAACGAGGGTTTGCGCCCTGCCATGGTAATAAACTTTGGGAGAGTTCTTCCGGCCATATACTGCTTTGGCGGACATAAGGGGTGCTGTGGTTGAATCAGTGTCGCATACTATAAAGTATGCTTGCACTTGCGCGGGCCGATTACACTTGGTTCACAGACTACACACACATCCAAAGCCACTCCAACACTACAGTCACACTAACAAGCACTTCTCACCCTACATACAAACGCTACCAGACAGCCTAAGCCACTTGGTCGCGATATATTGGCCGTATCGTCCCCAATTTGGTCGGGATAGGCTGGTCCTGCAGTGGACACTCAAACGGCTGCTGCTGCTGCTGATATATATATATATATATATATATATATTCTGCATGTAATTTTCCAAAAGTAACATTGCTATTCCGCAGATCAACGGTGGACTGGTGTCTGTGTTCCCGCCACTACGCCACCTCCAGTCCCAGGACTCCAGATTCAACACTGTGCTCAATGGCAGAATCATGGTACTTGACTTTATCCAGGTCAGTGGAGTCTTGTGTTAGAGGTCACGTGTGTGTGTGTGTGTGTGTGTGTGTGTGTGTGTGTGTGCTTCCTATATATCCGCTGCACTACGACCTCCATTGTTGTAACCTCTTCAGTCCGGGGACTTTTTTTTCTTTATTTTAGTCAGGTCACCAACAAACTATTTCATTCAGAATTTAGTGAGATCTGTTATAGTGAAAATGTTAATTAAGGTTTTATTTAACCTCTCCATCTCCAAAATATCTGCAGAGGTGAATTAAATCGTCTAAAAGGAATATAATGAAAAGTACGTCGTCGGAGTGAAAAATTTAATCCTTCACAACGAGGACTTTTTAAGATTTTGTTCTTGGTATCTTCAGTTGATTTTGTTTACCACTGATGTAATTTTCTGTCTGAAGAGATTAGTTGTAGTCTTCGTTTGTCTTCTTTCCACTTGGGGACTATTCTTAAATGAACAAGATAGCCTGGAGACAGCAAGACGAAAACATGAGTTGCATTCTCCGACCGAAGTGGCAAATGTTACATGTCCAGTTGTTTCGAAATTAATAGATCGTGATTTTGAGTCTTTTGTTCCACCTTTTGTGGAGAAGACAATATCATTCAAACCCCCATCTTTTGATTGTTTCACTTTGTATAAAGCACACACACACACACACACACACACACACACACATAGCCTACAGAGAGAGAGAGAGAGAGAGAGAGAGAGAGAGAGAGAGACTGAGGATGAAATGCTAAGACGCGTCCTACGCCTGCTGGAGTACGTCCATACACAGAGTGACAGAGGGTCGTATTCTGCGTGGCTCCGTATCACATTGTTTATAGTGATTTGTTGTGCTTAATACATCTTTAGAGATTTGTTAAACTTATTACATCACGACATTCTGTTAGGCTATTTATACATTCCTAGCACTGACACAGTTTGCCTCTGTAGCATTGAAGATTATAAGCAGATGATATAGGCGAACTAAACCGATGAGTATGAGGGGCTACGATGTCTCTCGTGGTACCTAAAATATTACTATTTCTCTTCTAACTTGGCCCAGGTTTTCGTCCTTTTGCAGTTTATTTCTCATAGCATTGGGAGAGAGATAATGCTACCGCTTTACGTATTTTTCACGGCATTTCTTTGTGACTAGCACCATAATCTATTGCCAGTCATTCAAGTTGGAGAGATGGGAATTTTAAGCCAAGATAAAGTACATAGGGTTTAGTTGCCTTGATGTCCACCAGAGAGCCGTGGAGGAGCACAAGGCCACCATCGACCCCGACAACCCAAGGGATTTCATGGACATCTACCTCAACGAAATCAACAACAGCAGTGATCCGGACTCAACATTCGTAGGCAAGTATTGTATCATCATCATCATCAGTCATGTGAATTATCTTTTTCACCTGAATATGGGGAAAAGCACACTAGGACTGGGGCACAATGAAAGGGGAAGTACAGTCAAAGAAACAACTATCTTCCCAGTTTCGTCTGAACAAATTTTGCAGCGGGCGAAATACAAAACAAACCGTATCTCTACTAGTGCGTGTTTCATGTGAGTCGATATTTCCGTTATGTATTCATCAAACTTTGGGAAGATAATTGTGTCACTCTGTTCGTGAGTGGGGGACTGTCAGCTTCATGTCCAGAGAACTGCGTCATACAATCATTCACAGATCAGTAGCATAAATGGAATATGGACTGATTATGAATATAGTTAAATGTGTATATATAAAAACTGTCCCAGTTGGAGTGTCGGCCTTGCCATATGCAGAAGATTTTAAGCATCGAGTGACTGGATGTGTATCATTCATGTGACGTCACTAACGGGAGTGGGTAGTCATCAAACCTTATTCCCGTCACTAACACGACGTCTGAGTTATTATGATGGCGCAGCCCTGAGGGAATATTCTCCTGCCTTTTTTTTTTTTTTTCTTTTTTTATGTGTCCGACTCTGGGCATAGTCTGATCAGCTAGTCAGGTCAGGTGCGAGTAAGGGGATGGGTCTATTATGATGTGGTAGAGGTAAACCAGCTCTGCTGTCGGGCCCTGCTGCGGATGTCACTGATTGCACTGCGCAGTTGACCCTTGTGCGGTGTGGTGCGGTGAGGATCTGTCCCTTCTCCCCTTTGGGGTTAAGGTGCGAATGAATGTGTTTGAATGGATGAGTAAATGGGGAGTGTGTCGTCCTGTCTCGGCTACCTCCCTTTCCTTGGGGGAAGCAGCCTAGGTATATAGATAGATAGATAGAGTTATTTTGTTCTTACTACCGCCAAGGAAAGAAGAACGATAATGTTACCTGCGACCAGGGTGTGTAGGTTGGCAGTGACTATCAGATTAGCTGGACAAAGATATGAGTAAAGGGTTTTACCAAATGGTTAGTAATCAAAGTCTTTGATGTGTTTGGGGATTATAAACTGTATAATGAAGACAAGTCATACTTTTCTAAGTGTGTCTCCACATGGATGAGTTTGTAGCAGTATTAATAGTAGTAGTAACAGCAGCAGCAGCAGCAGTAGTAGTAGTAGTAGGAGGAGGAGGAGGAGGAGGAGGAGGAGTAATTGTAGGATTAGTAGTAACAACAGTAGTAATAGTAGTAGTCGTTGTTGTTGTAGATGTAATAGGAATGAACAATGAATGTACAGTACATTCATTGCAGGACCTATGAAAGATTAATTGGTTAACAGTAGTGTATGGGAGAGATCTTGCTGCGAGGTTTTGTGTTATTTTTTCAGTAATAATAATAATAGTAAAAATCATCATCATCATCATCATCATCATCATCATCCGGACCTCCTTTCCCACCCTAGGGCAGGGTGAGGAGTAAAAATGTCCAGACAGTCCAAATTTGCCCAATTCAATGGGCCACGCTTCAATTCACTCATCATTCAAGCCCCCGGAATCCTGACTCCATTGGATAAGCCAAAAAAAACATTCACTACGTTCTGTAGCTTCACATAATCGTATCCGATAGATTCAGTCCAGACGCTGCCACGTTAAAAAGGAATGCCAAAATCCCTGATCATGCACGTCTTCTCACAACATTCATCCAGCCAGTTCGATCTCCTGTCAGTTCCCTATAGCCTCACCAACTTCCAAACCTCTCTTCCTCACACATTCATCCACTATATCTCTCCACCTTCTCCTTGGCCTACCTCGCCTCCTCCCTCCTTCGAATTCGCTTAGATATACCTTTCTCACGACTCTATTGTTATCCATTCTCTCCACATGACCATACCATCTCAGTACACTCTCTTCGACTCTGGTGTCCACCGACTTCCTCACTCCGCATCTTTCACGAATCACATTATTTGGTATCCTATCCACCCTCTGTACTTCACGTACATTCCTCAGCAGTCCCATCTCCGCTGCTGTTACTCTTGACTTTTCATTTTCATGCCACACCATAGTCTCACATCCATATATTAATGATGGCACT
>NC_137022.1:3602500-3620000 GCF_032717465.1 Coenobita brevimanus
CAGGATCAGCCACCGTGTCCTTCGCCATACTGCTGGTCATCCTCCACCCACACGTCGCTCAGGTAACGCACACTTCACTTTACCTCTTAGGCCTTTGCTTTTTCCCTTTATGCCGTTATATAAATCACATCGTAGGTTTTGTACTCTTTCACATCGATTTATTTATCACAAGTCAACATTCTTTTGTACAGTATGTTAATAGTAGGAGAAGGGAGGTTAAGAGACTGGTGAAGGAGAGTAAGAAGAAAGTGGATGAAGAGTTTGGGAGGAATCTGAGTGTGAAATGGAGGGAGAGTAAGAAATTGTTTTGGAAGGAGGTAAAGAAAGTAAGGCAGTGTGAAAGGGGAAATAGTAGGGGAGTGAAAGATAGGAATAATAGATTGTTAGTGGAGAAGAGAGAGAAAGTGAGGAGATGGAAGGAGCACTTTGAGGATTTGTTGAATGTAGAGAGTGAGAGCAGTGTGAGTATAAGTGGTTGGGGAATGGCTGGGAGAAGAAGAGATAAGAGGAGGGAGGGAGAGATCAGTAGGGTGGAAGTAGTGGAAGCGATGAAGAAGATTAAGCTGGGAAAGGCCCCAGGAATTGATGGAGTGTGTGATGAAATGCTTAGGTATGGGGGTGAGATTGTTGTGGAGTGGATATGGAAGTTGTGTAGATTGGCTTGGGAAGAGGGAAGGGTTCCAGAGGACTGGAAATCAGGTATAATTGTTCCTCTGTACAAAGGAAAAGGGGAGAGAGAAGTATGTGGTAACCATAGGGGTATTTGCCTTCTTAGTGTGACTGGTAAAATATATGGTAGAATACTCATTGATAGGGTTAGGCATATGACAGAGGAGCTAGTTGGAGAAGAACAAGGGGGATTTAGGAAGGGAAAAGGGTGTGTAGATCAGATATTTGTTCTAAGATGTTTAGTGGAGAAGTATCTAGAGAAGGGAAGGAAAGTGTATGCTGCCTTCATGGACTTGGAGAAAGCTTATGACAGAATAGATAGGCAAGGTATGTGGAAGGTATTAAGAATATATGGAGTGGAGGGGAAATTGTTGAGTGCTGTGAAGAGTATGTACGAGGGAGCTAGGGCTACGGTGCAAGTGGATGGTGAGCTGAGTAAGTTCTTTGATCTCAATGTGGGACTGAAACAGGGGTGTGTGATGTCTCCATGGCTGTTTAATATATATATGGATGGGGTTGTAAAGGAGGTGCAAGGTAGGGCAGTGGCTGTGGGGCTGGCCCTAATGAATGAGTGTGAGATTTGGAAGCTTCCTGTGTTGCTGTTTGCTGATGATACAGTATTGTTGAGTGAAGATGAATGGGAGTTGCAAGGTTTGGTGAATGAATTTGGGACAGTGTGTAGGAGGAGGAAGCTGAAAGTTAATGTAAACAAAAGTAAAGTTATGGTGTTTGAGAGGAATGAAGTCACAGAGTGTGCAGTGAGGTTGGATGGTGAGGATATGGAGAATGTGAGTGC
Source organism: Coenobita brevimanus (assembly GCF_032717465.1). NCBI lineage: Eukaryota > Metazoa > Arthropoda > Malacostraca > Decapoda > Coenobitidae > Coenobita > Coenobita brevimanus. Next base: position 3,603,966 of record NC_137022.1, read on the forward strand.
ATTCAAGTACTTGGGTAGTGTGATGAGTAAGGATGGAACTTTGGGAGATGAAGTACGTGAAAGGGTACAGAAGGGAAGGAAGGTTGTTGGTACACTGAAAGCAGTGATGAGAAATAGGGAGGTGAGTCTGGAAGTTAAGAAGTCACTGCATGATGATATTGTGATCCCTACCCTGACGTATGGAAGCGAGGCGTGGACCTTGCAAGAGGGGAACAAGTCAAGAGTGAGAGCAGTGGAAATGAGTTACTTGAGAGGAGCATGTGGAGTGACGTGGAGGGACAGGTTGACGAATGAAGAAGTGAAGGAGCGTTGTGGGGTAGATGTGGATGTGGTTGAGAAGATTAGGAGAAATACACTGAGGTGGTTTGGACATGTGGAGAGAATGGAGAATGAAAGACTGACTAAGAGGGTGTATGTAGGTGAGGTGGAGGGAGGGAGAGGGAGGGGTAGATCAAGGATGAGGTGGAGGGATGAAGTTGATAGGTATATGAGGGAGGGGGGGTGAGTTGGGGGGAGGGTAAGCAAATGGTGGGTGACAGAGTGACTTGGAGGCGTTTTGTCTGCGGCCACCCTTTGCGGGATTAGGGCGTCGGGCTATAGATAGATAGATAGATAGTTAATAGTAATGTTTCAACAGCGGCATAGTTTGCATTAGTAACCTGTAAGAAAATACTGAGGTGTAAAATGCAGAATAAATCGCTCATGAAGAAGTGTGAACGAAGACATCGAAACGAACTAGAAAAACGGGGTAACGCACAGGTCCTTTTTTATTTTTATTTTTTATTTTTTAATCTCCCGAGTTCTGTGATGTGTCATTCATTTGATTCTCGCCACCACTAGACTTCTTTAGAATATATCTTTAGTAGTGAATGGGTTAATTAAGTCTGTGGCTAAACTTGCAAGATCGGAAAGTCTCTCCCAAGCTGAACACAACAGTCTACAGGTACTCAGACGAAATTGAAAAGTACGTCATCAGAGTGAGGTGGCTAACATGGCTGAAATACACTTCCTTTTGTAGCCTGTTATCAGTATTTCAGTGGAAGAATAAGAGAATAATATGGCTCTACATCTTACCCATAGCACTTCTTCGTGATTTTCATTATATACTACTGTTAATCTCTTGCTGCAGCTCAACATTCAAGATGAGATGTCAGTTTTAGCCCAAATTATAGTAACCAGAGTAAAATGTTATTATTATTATTATTTTAAGCAATACACGTTGGCCCGTATTCTCAGCTTACGAGGGTTTCTAGCACCTCTCCATTAGCCATATACTGTATTTTGTTTACTGTGGCTTGGTCTTCTCATGTATGTTCTTAATGTTACCTCTTCTTCACTGTTCATGTTGTTGACTGTACCTTCGTATTGCGGTGTGTTTTTATGTTATCTCTCCTTTAACGATATACTGTATTTTGTTTACTTTGGCTTTGTTTTGTATGTTCTTTATATTACCTTTTCCTTACCGTTATATTTTGTTAACTGCACTTTCCTATTCTCGTGTGTTATTAATGCAACTCTCCCTTATCGATATACTTTGTTCACTATGCCTTGGTATTCTCGTGTATGTTTTTGATGCTATTTTAGTACCGGCTTAGATTACTTAACAATATACTAAGAGAATAAACACATGCCATAAGCAGAGATAAACAGGGACAGAAATGGTCCCGTGGGTCTCTTTAACCGACGAGAAAACGGCCTGGTGCAGGAGATAACGTTCCCTTTCCTTTTTTTTTTTTTTTCTTCTCTCTCTCTCTCTCTCTCTCTCTCTCTCTCTCTCTCTCTCTCTCTCTCGACCTTACTGCTGTTCCTTCCACAGTCGCCAAGTCAGCAAAAGACCCTCCCTGTCCATCTCTTAAACTTCAGCTCAAGGACTTTATTCTGTTTAACTGTATTCTTACTCTCAGTATATGATTTTATTCAGCTTAGCTCCTTCATTACGATGATGTACTTATAGTGTTTTCTTGCTAATTCCAGATGATTTCATTCAGCTGAGTGTTGATTTATTGTAATGAAGGGGTGTATGAAAGCTGTATATAGCCTCATCAGTTTCAGTCTCTCCAGATTGAATAAAATCATCTGAAACTACCTTAACAAATACACCGGTGGAATGAACCGGTTAATCCTTTCATTACGATTATTATTTTTTCCTACACTTTCACTCCTGCTAAACACCAGACGATTTCATTCAGTTTAGACGAGACTTTCCCTTAATACTTTCCCTTAATTAAGGTTCGGAAAATACAATACGATGAGAGAAGATGTCTTCAGATTATAAATCTACGCCGTGGAGACAAGTTTATGGAAAACTCTGTTAATTAATCTCTTCATTACGATGGCGTCTTGCATATACTATTAGAGCCACCTCCAGACGAATTTACTCAGCTCAAGAGTAACTATTAGATGTAGTCTCCATTAACAGAGATAAACGTGTATGTTACGTCCGAGAAATGCATTTCGTAAAAAAGAAAAAAATACAAAATATTTTGTAACGGCAAATAATCACATAATTGCCACAGTCAAGCTTTTTTAAATTAGCAAAGCTGATTTCATTAAATTAGCAGTATCTTTTGCTGACCCAGAAATGGCAACATTCTTTGGTACATCAAACAAATTTGGCTAAACCAACTTTTTTTTTTTTTTTCTGTGTGCACCTTCAGTAAAAGAGGCCTGCCCTAAGCTGAGTAAAACCGTCTGGAAGCAATAGGAATATACACAGTATACGTAATGTGAATATGGGTATTAATTAAGGTGGTATATGATTATTTCTCCAGGCCATCTGTCGGGAGCTGGACGAGGTGGTGGGCCGCGACAAACTGCCTTCCATAGACGACAGGCACAAGTAAGGCACCGACGGCTTCATTTATTGTCATCAACCCTTAAATCACGGCTTGAACGCGTATAACAGCTGCCCGTCCATGCCCATCTTGTGCAGCTCGACCATATAACAGCCTTCGTATATTATTCATATTTTATTAGAGACTATGTTATTCAGCTGAAGGTGTTAATCGTAATGAAGTGCTAACACTGAATCAGGCTTCGATACAGTTCTGTGATTTCTGACAGGTGTTAGAAATTACTGGTCCAGTGTTAACTGTTATAGGTAATAACAAGTAAGCTAATTACTGTTGACAGTCGAGGAGGCAATGAATATAAATAATTCATCACAGGTCGTTCTAATATATCTATCTATCTATCTATATATATATATATATATATATATAATAATAATAATAATAATAATAACTTGAGAAGCTTCGTTGAGTTTGATGTGTTCATGTTGCAGGCTGGTGTATACGGATGCCACGCTGACGGAGGTGTTTAGGTTCAGAGGTGCAGCCCCCTTCACCGTACCACACAAGGCAATGACTGACACCACACTGCAGGTTAGGTGCCACCCAACTACACTACTACCACTACCACATTAAACCACCACACCACCACCACATCACATCACCGCGCCACCATCACTGAACCACCACCACCACATCACCACCACTACAGTACAGGTTCAGAGGTGCAGTTCCCTTCACGCTACACTACGACACCAGGCATTGTTTGTTACTACAAGTTAGTCCCCTCCCCCCTCCTATAACACTAATGATTTCACACCACTACCACTACACTGTCATTATCACCATCATTGCCACTATCACCATCACAGCCACTATTACCACCACTATCACCACACTGCCACATCATTACCTCCTCGTCACACCACATCACAGTACTACCATTCCGCGATGCACGTGACACCACCACCATCACCACAGCACCCCCGCTCCACGATGCACATTACACCACCACCATACCTAACACTAAAATATATGGCAATTTTGACCTACTAAAATTTGGTAAGCTTGTCCTCCTTTGTTGTGGTAATCTTGAGTTCTACATTAATTAAAGAAAAGAAAAGGCCTTCCCTTACTGAAGTACTCTCTTCTGCGTTACTAAAGTCCTGTGTTCTGTCTTACCAAAGTACTTTGCTCTGCCATACTGAAGCACCGTGATCTACTTTACAAAAATGGTCAGTTCTGCAGAGTAAGAATATGATGTTCTACCATACTAAGCACTGTGATCTGCCCTGCTAGAATATTATGTTCTATCAAATTTAATACTGTGTTCTACCCTGTTAGAATAATATGATCTTTCTTATTAAATACTGTATTTTGCCCTACTAGAATACCATGTTTTGTTACTAAACTCTGTACTGTGTTCTGTCCTGCAAGCAAATTATTTCCTTTACTAAAATACTGTGTTTTTGCCCTGCTGGAATATTGTTTAATATTGTTTCTTTCTTTACTAAACTACTGTATTCTGCCCTGCTAGAATATTATCTTATATTACTAAGTAGTATGATCTGCCCTGCAAAAATATTATCATCTACGTTAATAAAATACTGAATTTTGTCTTTCCTTACTATAATACCATGTTATAGATTACTAAAATAGTGTGTTGTACCGTCAGGGGCACCGCATCCCCGCTGGCACTATGGTGATGAACAACCTGTACAGCGTGCATATGGACCCTCACTACTGGGGGGATCCGTTCAACTTTAGGCCTGAGAGATTTATCAACACAGATGGTTCCCTGAGGAAGGATGAGAGGCTTATTCCGTTTGGCAAAGGTAAGGTGGACTTCTCAATTCATTATGCATAATGTTTTCATATTCCTTTCAGCTTAATATTAAAACTTCCCATATCCATGTGGGAAGTTTAAACATTCTTGTCAATATTATCATTATTCTTACATATTTCAAAATTGCTCACTCTCATCTTAAATGTCGGGACCAAATGCCCAGCCCCTGGCTCCTACGCTCCTCATGAGGCAATGTAGGATTGGATGATGGATGGATGGATGGATGGATGGATGGATGGCTATATTTCAAAGGCTATATGGCTTAGAGCCTTCAAACTTGGTCAACTTAGTCGGTCAGGTCTCCGTTTCTTTTGGTCAAATGTGGTGGCAATCCGTCAACTGGATCTCCACATATTATCCGGAGCACAGAAACGTGAGTCAGCCATGTTATCTCAAGAACCGCTTAACCTAGAAAGCCGAAATTATACTACAATATATCCTTAAGGCGGACGCAATGTGGAAAGGAGTATGGTTCCAACTGGTTGATTTTTCTCTGGATAGCCTGGAATAAAAAATTAAGGACTCTTCCAGATATTCCTGATATCATCTAATTTTCCTTGAAGGATTAAAGTTAGAGCCACCAAACTTGTTGGATTTATAGACTGTTATGACCCCCGGTGACATGCACAGGCTCAGTGACCTTGACCTCAAGGTCCCTTTATAGCTCAGCTTCTAGGAGGCAGTTGCTGTGGGAAATTTTTCTTTGTCAAAATTGTCCTTGGACAGTTTCCCGGTGTTCTAGTTATTATTATTATTATTATTATTATTATTATTGCTGTCGCTGTTATTATTATTATTAATTTTTATTCTTAATATTCTTATTTTTATTTTTATTATTCGTCGTATCGATCACATCGTTTATAAAGGCCCCGACATACTAGAATGCATCTGTCTTGGTCACCTAATGGCAGCTTTCCACGCTGCACGATCTCTGGCAGCCTAACTATTCAGTCCTTTATCCCTGAGGTCACACTTTATAATCTCATCCTAGGTCTTTTTCGGTCCGCCCTTCGCATCCCTACCCCAGACGTTCACACCTCTCACTCTCTGCATCCAATTTTCATCCTCCATCCTATCCACATGCCCAAAGCATCGCAGTCTACTTCTGCTCATCACAACACCGATACACTCCAGTCCTATCCTTCCTCTTAGCTCTTCAGTTGTAAACCTAGCTCCTCAGGCCTCGCATTCAAAGATGCACTACACATCCACCTAATCATTGTTATTGCTGTATGTTAGAGTTTACGATTATCCACTTCCTTTACTGCCCAGGTCTCAGTACCAAGCAGCATTAAACTCCTAACTCAAGCTGCATACAAAGATCCCTTAGCACGGGGGGAGAGGTCTCTCAGTGTCAGGAGAGGCAACAGCTCCCTGAACTTCCTCCAGCCACTCCTCACTCTAGTCCCACCTTCAGTACAAAACATGTCTCCCAGGTAACAGACCTATTCTTCCACACGCTCAAGAGACTCATCAGCAAGATCAGTCCTTTCACACCTGACACTCTCCACATGCTATCCTTGAGACACTGTACACACAAAATCAGCATTATCTCGCAGTTTGACTCTAATACCACTACATCTCTTACGTGCACACTTATTACAAATATTGCACAAGATGGAATTACTTCTCGCGCCCTTATGGCAAACCGCACACTGTCACTTCTACTTCGATATTACCACCACCAGCCTTAGATACTATTTTTTTTTTTAATCCGCATTTACTCTCAAGCCCTTATGCTTCATACTATCTCTCCACTTCCTAAATCTTTCTTCCGCCCCCCTTTCATTCTTTGGAATCAACACCAAGTCATCAGCATACAACATCTCCCGTGGGAGTCCATTTCTGAAGTAATGTGAGAGAGCATTAAATATCATGACAAACAATAAGGGACCAAGACTGACCCCTGATGCACGTCAAGATTCACGGAAAACTCATCTTTCAAATATTCATTTGCTCTCACCTGGGTGCGAGCATCCACATACATAGGCACAATCACTCTAGTCAGCCACTCTTCGATCCCTGGCTTTCTCATTGCTCACTTCATCAACTCCCTAGGGACTATGTCAAAGGCCTTCTCCAAAGCAACAGAAACAAAGTACAAGTCCCCTTTCTTTCCTGTTATTTTTTTTTCCCTCTGGAGCGTTCTAACAATGAATATGGCATCAGAGGTCCCTTTGTCTGGCATAAACCCGAACTGCACCTCATCCGTATTCACTCTTTCCCTAATCATACCTTCTAGGACTTTCTCCATTACCTTCGTTATCTGGTCCAAAAGTTTTATGCCTATATAATTTCTTCCTTCCAGGGCATCACCCTTCCCCTTGGACACATTTACAGTCACACTCTTCAGCCAGTCATCTGTGACAACACATTCATATGTAAATCGATTTATCAAATCAATAACTAAACCCACTCCTGTATTTCCTGAGGCCTTCAGCATTTCAGTTGCATCCTGCCAAATGCCCTGGCCACAGTAGCAGTATCAATCCGAGGCGAAGAGACATAAACACTGGATCTGCTGACTCCAAGCTTCCCTGTTCCAGTCAAACTCCTCATTCAGCAACCGCTTATAATAGGCGCCTTTAATATTCTTACTGTTCGCCACTACGTTTCCTTCATCATTCTTCACATACTGCTCATCTATGATATCCCTGTTCTCACTCTTCATCTGATTTGTCTCGTTTAAGATAATTTTCTTCCGTTCAATGCTATTTAGGTTATCTAATAAAAGATTCTGAGACCCAGATTTTGTCCTGTAAACCTCCTTTCTTATTGTACGCTTGGCAGCCAAGTATGTTCTTTGTTACCACACTTTTTGCATTCACGGAAAAGCCTCCTTTTCTCATTAACTGCGGCTTCTACACCCTCATCCCACCACTATGTTATTTTGTCTTGGGGGGTCCCATATCCACCCACAGACTGAATCAGTAACTCTCAGGAGATTGTTCTTGAGAGGTCTGTACTGTTCATTAACATTTCTATCAACGGCGCTCTGTTCAGCCACAATTGTACTCATCTCGCTATAGAAGGCATCCCTTATTGTTTGGTTTTCAACTTCCATATTCTCCTTCTAGGTGTATAGATCCTCTTCTTCACCACACACTCCTGAAACACCATGTCACAAATCAGAAGTTTGTATTGCTGCGCACACTCTTTGTTCCATATAACATTTATATCTCACACTAACCTCCTCTCAGCCCTCCTGACCAGGAAATAGTCAATCTTGCTACAATTTCTCCCAGACTCGTATGTGCTCAACCTACTGTCTCTTTCTCTGAAGTGCATGTTGCTCAGACACATGTTTATTGCCTCTCCAAAATCAAGTATCCTTTCCCCTTCCACATTCCTCGTACCATATGTGCATCTCCCATGTACCTTTTCATATCCTTGAGCTGCTTGACCCGCATGAGGAGTCCTCTTCCAAAATTACAGTCTCATCATCCCCCATACCACTTACCACACGTGTTAAGTCATCCCAGAATCTATCTTTTCGTGCATCATCCAAGCCAGGCTGTGGAGCATACACCAATGGGATCGTGAGCTTACCGAGCAAAATTTTCACAGCTATAATTCTTTCATTCACTTTCATTACATTCATGACATACTCCACCCATTATTTTCTTAACCAGCACACCCACACCACAATATCCACCAACACTTCCCTAACAAAATAGCTTGTACCTACAATCCCTCCCAGCAGTCATTCTGGTTGATCCTACCTTATACCTGACTTTCTGGACACAACCAACATCCACCTGCCTCGCACTCTTGGTCTCATTTACTTCCCCCTCTCTACCCTTCAAAACTCACATTCCATGATGCTACTCGAAACCCCTTGGATGATTTATTTTCCTCGGGTTTGCTTACCTTTTTCTTATTTTTTGTCATGTTGGTAAAATGAAATAAAGGGAGAGACATACCACAGGCCCCGCTCACACGCACAGTCCCAAATCCAGACATGGGACCTGGGACCCATAGTCCACCAGCAGTGACCAGTGGCTGTGGCAGTGGCCTCGGGGCACCCTGTCAGTACAGCTACATGGACACCTTCCAGGCACGCTTTGGCACTGTAACTGCCTCGCCATTATACACCAACTGATAGGGCAGCCTCCAGGGGCGGTACTCCTGGGTTCGAATCCTTCTTTCTTGGGTGGACCTGGCACAGATCCGAGCCCCATTCCATCCCGGTCCCCAAAACTTTGCCGGCAGAGCTCACGCCAAGCCTCCCCTCAGGTTCTCCATAAGGTAGTGGGGACAAAGATTTCTGGCCGCATGCCCTTGCTGACATCAATCCCTGTAACATAGCGGTGTACGTTGTGTGGTATTTAAAGCCCATGTAGAGTAGTGCATGAGATAGTGAGAGAATAGTGTTTGTGAGAGAGTATGCTGGCCTACTCACTGTGTTAGTGTCACACTGAAAAGATCAGTAAAGTAGGATGGTCAGGATATCCTGATGGCTAGTGAAACAGGAGCTCCAGCTCTCCCTAGCACCAGCATTCCCGTATTATTATTATTACCTCCGCCAAGGAGGTTATGTTTTCACCCCTGTCCGTTTGTTTGCTGGTTGGTTGGTTGCTTTGTGAGCAACATTACACAAAAACTACAGAACGGATTTCCACGAAACTTGATATAAGAATGGGCCTTGGCCCAGAATAGACTCCTTTAAATTTTGGTGCTGATTCGGATAAAGGTGCGGATCCAGGATTTTTTTTTTTTCCTCACTTTCTTTAACATTGCAAGATAGGGCGTTTTTCGACATTTTCATAAATTTTTCAGTGAATATTGCATGGATGTTGAAAAAAAATCAGGCATAATTAGGATGCTGGTATCTACGCATGTGTACAGTATGGCGCGGATTCCTATAAAATTCGAGATCTAGCGGATTTAAGTATGCTTTTATAGGGGGTAGTCTTTTTCCAGCTGCATGTTGGGCCTTGGCGGAGGTATGCGCTCTACTGTGTGCCATTCTAGTTATTATTATTATTATTATTATTATTATTATTATTATTATTATTATTTATCATTATTATTATTGTTATTATATTATTATTATTATTATTATTATTATTATTATTATTATTTATTATCATTATTATTGTTATATTATTATTATTATTATTGCTATTATTATTATTATTATTATTATTATTATTATTACCATAGTATAAATATAGTCTCTATGCAGTTAAATTAAGGACGTGAGACAATTTAAAGTTGAGGGTCTACACGTAACCTACCTTAACCTCTTCATCATAAAGGTCGTCCCTGAGTTAAATAAAATCGGTTTGAAGATAGGAAGTAGATGTTAAAATTAGACATCGAATTGTAGGACTTGATATTTATATAGCTCAGATTATACCAGTACCTAAATTAGTACTGATTGCGAAGTGGAGCCAGGTTTCCGAAGGTTTGAATGATATATAAATCACTCCGTGGCCTATTTCAACAAGCATCATTGTATATTGTTCTGCTTCTTTGCATTGTCTTTGTTCCTGAACTGTACTTCACTACATCCCGTACACTGGAATTATGGTCAGAACGATGGTAATAATAACTTCTACTTTTGTGTTTTTTTCTTCTTTGTTTCTAGATCATACTTCAGACTTATTTCTGTAACTGGGAATTAAAGTTGGGATGATGTTGATGATAATTTTTATGATGTTGGTGATTATGATGATATCTATCTATCTATCTATCTATTGCCAGACGCCTCAGTCCCGTTTGGGGTGGCCACAAACAAATCGCCTCCAAGTCGCCCTGTCCCCCGCCATTTCACTGCCCTGCTCCCAACTCACACCCCCCTCTCTCATATACCTCTCCACCCCATCCCTCCATCTCATCCTCGGCCTCCCCCTCCCTCTTCCCCCCTCCACCTCACTCACATACACTCTCTTCGTCAGTCTTTCATCCTTCATCCTCTCCACATGGCCAAACCACCTCAGTGTGTTCCTCATAACGCTTCCTATCACATCCACATCCACACCACAACGCTCCTTTATATCCTCATTCGTCAGCCTGTCTCTCCACGTGACTCCACAGGCTCCTCTTAAATAACTCATTTCCACTGCTCTCACTCTTGACTTGTGTCCTTCCAACAATGTCCAAGCTTCACTTCCGTACGTTAGAGTTGGTATCACAATACTGTCATGTAGTAACTTCTTCACTTCCATGCTCACTTCCCTGTTTCTTATCACTGCTTTCAAAGAACCAGCAACCTTTCTTCCCTGCTGTACCTTTCAAGCACTTCACCCTCCAAACCTCCATCCTTACTCATCACACTACCCAAGTACTTAAACGTACTCACATTTTCCAATTCCTCACCATCCAACCTCGCTGTACATTCATTAACTTCACCTCTCTCAAAGACCATCACTTTACTCTTCCCTACATTCACCTTTAGATTCCGTTTCTTACACACTCTCTCAAACTCATCCACCAAGCCTTGCAGCTCCCCTTCGTCTTCACTCATTTGCATAAATATCACCCTATAATCCCTCTGTCAGATGAAGTATTTTGCATTTCATCACTCGTATAGCAAATACTCTTATTCCGCCCACGGGTGACTTTTCGAACTGGAAGAACTTGGTACAACCTTCATTAATTGTTTCATTACCTTGAGGTTATCCTAAACTAAAAAAAAAAAAAATCTGACCGTGGTAAAAATGAAATAAAATACATCAGAGCTGCAAAAGGGTTTACTGTTGACCTAGACTGCATAAATATAAGTTTCCGACATAGAAAGAGGGTAAATAGGGAATCCACCTCAACAGAACACATTGTCGGGGCCCGGTACCATCATCAGCTGAATAGTGAGATCATAAAACGTCAACACGACACGTTAGGATCTTATTGATGACGACTCTGTGATGAGCCACCGAAAATTAGTAAAAAATGTTCTCAGTGGAGTGGTTTCTTGTTCATCGTATTATTGTCCGAGGGAGAGCGAGGACAACTTACTTCAGCCGGAATTCACTTAAGAGTGTTAAGAAATGTTCAGCCTGGGGTGTAGAAAAGTATCCCTCTTCATTTGGGGAGATCTCTGTATGCTACTATTGTACAGGTTGGGGTGTAAAAAAGTATCCCTCACCATTTGCGGAGATCTCTGTGTGCTACTATTGTCATTTAGGGAGATCTCTGACAGCATTAATGTGTGAAATACAAGGAAAAAGACGTCCACACTGATGATGTGGAACGTGTTCGAGCTCGCCCGGTGCAAATGTTGACACATATTAGTAATATCGGTAGGGAGGCGGCTTGGGCAGGGAACAGTTTAAGGATTTGAATTTCTTAAAAATAACAGACTTTTCTGATCTACCAGATGACCCGCCGACATGTCATAAAAATACCCCTGCTAGTATCAGTACACCAGTCCTGTATGAGACTTTCCGACAAGAAGTAGCAGGGTTGGGTTAGTGGTTAGATAAAGCCTTCACTACTTCCTTCAGTACTTACAGGTTCTAAACTAAATAAAATCATTTAACTGTTTTAAAAATGGAGTAAAACAGACATCACATCAAAAGGCTCACCATCGACCTAGACTGCATAAATACAGGGTAGTCCATAGACTGCCCTTTCCAGTGTAATAATGTTGTGGGAAGGTCAGGTCTGCTTTTGTGAGGGGTGAAAGCATTTTGAATGTTTTATGAAATTTGTAATGAATCATGCAATCACAGAACGCACACAGGATGTAAAGATGCTAAAACTATGAAGCGTGAAAAGGGCTATGGGAAGTAGGAAATGATGCAGGTTAGGCAATTGGAACGCTAAATGAGTCGTCCCCACAACACAGGAGAATTGGGCTGCGTTATAAGTGGGTATTTTGATTAACTCTCCGTCTGTGTGTTGATATTCAGCTGGATGGATCCTGAAGGCGTGTTTTTTTCCCTTCAAGTACACTTAGTCATCCAGTCATACTGGCAACGTCGGAGCAAGTTCTGCAAGGATGACTCAGCAATGTCGTGCCATCGCTCAAGAATGGATGAAACAGTTTGGCTAATCAAACCAAATAATAATAAGAAAAGCGTGTTTTGACATTAAACCAACTTACACCTAACTACTTACACCTAACCTAATTTTAACCTATCATAATACCTAATTTTATTTGGAGGGATGACAAAGGTGCGACGTTGCCCAGTCTTTTTTCGATGCATTCGAGCTGACATTGCCAGTATGATTGGATGACTAATTATACCCGGGCGAAAAAAAAAAAAATGCGTCCCTGTGAGTCTTCGGCATGCATGATGTCATTCTTACTGTTCACAGCACTATGCAATGCTTCGAGGGGTCGTGGGCTGAGGAGGCTGTCTAATGCATCATCATTACCGATTCAATATGTATAGCCTACCACATGTTCTTCTTTCCGAGTCATATTTTTAACAGTTTGCATAAATTCACCTTCTATATATGCGAACATCTCTAGAAACCAAATTGTCCGTTTGTCACTCACGATTTTTGGATGATGAAACTGGAAAGGTGTGACTGCAGACATTTTAAATGTGGGAGCAGCGCTTTGAATTAGGTTGTCCATTCTTCTCTCAATAACGATTTCGAATGATAGGTACAAAGATGATATGCCCTGAAGGTCCCACATCTAGCAGTATTGTATTTATTAATCATTGGCTGTTCTGTTGTTCAGGTCGGCGGGTGTGTCCTGGCGAAGCGCTGGCCCGCATGACGTCGTTCTTGATCTTTACGTCACTGATGCAACACTTCACCTTCACCCTGGACCCCGCACTGCCCGTCACTGACACCGAGGGCAAGTCAGGCTTTACCCTTGGACCTCCGGAATTCACTGTCTTCGCTCAGCTCAGGTTCTAGTGGTCACACTCCCTATTAATCTTATACAGTTAGGCCAAGGTGTTAAGCACCCATGTTATACCCTTATCATACTGATCTGACTAGGAAGTAGTTGTTATTGTTGGTCAGTCTCAGGCTGAGTAGAACCATCAACTGCACGCAAGTAAAATCCCTCCAAGGACGTCCCATCCAGTAAACCGATATTTCCTTGGGGTTGACAGCGCCTCACCACAGCAAAACACAAAGGAAAGTGTGGAGGTTTGGTTCCTGGATGGAAGTCGCACTTGCTCTATTCATACGGTAAACAGGAGCACCATAGTAGGTTTCACTTCACCCCGTATTCTGGTTATGTGGTTACCACTACCGCTCAGCACTGGACATAATTTTCTGGGTTACAGGAAACCATTAGGCTTGCCATTCAGTGTACAGTCATCTGAAGGGGATGGAAGGTATTAAAACGTGACACGAGGGATAGGTAAAAGTAGGAAGAGAGGAGGGCTGACAAGGAAAGAAGACAGCACTACTGTATATCATGTGAGTGGATGATTGTCGCCACGAGTTACCACTGCACTAGGATGTAATGATAAACTGGAGACTGTCTTTCTCAGAATCTATATTCCCTCAATGTTTGCTAGATCCTCAACTCAACACATTAGCAGTGGTGAAGTGTGTGTGCATGACTGCATGACTGACAGAAGACAGAGCTGAAAGAAGGTTGTTTGGGAAGTAGGTGGGTGGTTATAGGATGCCCTGTAAAATGTTACTATGTTAATGTTATCCACTTTTATTTTCATCTTTAGACTCTGGGTATCTCACCTGGAAATGAAAATGTCCCGTTGGCCCTCCAAAGAAACGTCGTCTGTGGCACTTTGGAGCTGCGGATTGGGAGGCCCTCAGGTAGTACTTCTTTGATTTTCCCTGGAATGATTATTGCTTCCATGGCCGGGAGCCATCTGAGTGTGCCATGCGCATTACGGATGTTGTTCTATCGGGCATGGAGGCATACATTCCTTTCTCATATCCTCTAACTAATGAAAGAAAGCCTTGGTTTAATCACGCTTGTTCTAATGCTGTCCGCAACAAGCAGAGGGCCTATAAAAGGTATTGGAGCCAACCCAACCCTGATCACATCTTTTATACGTTTTTGCCCGGAATCGTGCTAAGTCTGTTCTTCGTTCTGCTAAAAATAATTTCATCCGTACTAAATGCTCTCAACTCTGCAACTCGAATTCTTCCCGCTCCTTCTGGCACCTTGCCAAAAACCTTTCTAACAACTTTACCTCATCATCTTTCCCTCCTCTTTTCTACTCTGATGGTTCTGTAACTATTTCTTTTACTGATAAAGCAGATCTCTTTGCTCAGACTTTCTCCTCCAATTCCACCTTAGATGATTCCGGTGCTGTTCCTCCATCATTTCCCCCTTCTGACTTTCTCATGCCTGACATTAAAATTTCTTCAGCTGTGATGTATTTTCTGCCATCACTGGCCTCAATACTAACAAGGCATATGGGCCTGATGGAGTCCCTCCTGTTGTCCTCAAGAACTGTGCTTCTGTGCTTACACCCTGCCTAGGCAAACTCTTTCGCCTTTGGCTATCAACTTGTACCTTTCCTTCTTGCTGGAAGTTTGCTCTCATTCAGCCTGTCCCAAAGAAGGGTGACCATTCCCAACCCTCTATCGTCCAATTGCTTTAACACTCTGTATCTCAAAAGTTTTCGAGTCAATTCCTAATAGAAAAATTTTAAAGCATCTTTCCTATCACAACCTTCTTTCTGATCGTCAGTATGGGTTCCGTCAGGGACACTTCACTGGCGATCTTCTCACCTACCTTTCAGACTCCAGGTCATCCTTCTTTCGGGACTTTGGCGAAAGCTTTGCCATCGCACTTGACATTTCAAAGGCTTTCGATCGAGTCTGGCATAAATCTTTAATTTCCAAACTGCCCTCTTACGGTTTCTTTCCTACTATCTGTGCCTTCATCTATAGCTTCCTTTCTGGTCGTTTTATAGCTGCTGTTGTAGACGGCCATCGTTCTTCTCCTAGATCTATCAACGCTGGTGTTCCTCAAGGCTCTGTCCTAGCACCAACTCTTTCTTTTATTCATCAATGTTCTTCTAAGCTGTAGATCTAACCCTATCCACTCGTACGCTGATGGCTCCACCTTTTACCTTTCCATTCGGTTCTTGCAACATCCATTTCAGCAGTTACCGCAACAAAAAAAGAGTGAGGCTATGGCACACCTAATGTCTGACTTGGCTCGTGTCTCTGACTTGAGTAAAAATAATCTTGTTGTTTTTAATTCATCAAAGACTTAGTTCTTACACCTATCAACCCAACAAAATCTTCCACAGGTGTACCCACTAATGTTTAATAATATTCAGCTTAATCCTGCATCATCCTTGAACATGCTGGGGTTCCATTCACTCGGGACCTGTCTTGGAAAGATCATATTACATCTCTTGCAATATCTGCTTCTAAGACATTGGGTGTGCTAAGCCGACTCCGTTCCTTCTTTACCCCTGCACAATTGTTGACTCTATACATGAGTTTTATCCGCCCCTGTGTGGAGTCCAACCCTCATGTGTGGGGAGGCTCCCCACA
>NC_137022.1:3625000-3677500 GCF_032717465.1 Coenobita brevimanus
CCTTCTCCTCCAGGAGAACCCCAGGAACCACGGATGAAGGGCGTACAGTGGCCACTCCTTCCCCCACACGTACAATGGCCGTTGTGGCAGTTCCGCAGTTCCTAAGGGCAGCAGCTGAAGGGCGTACAGTGGCCGCTCCTTACCCCACATGTACAGTGGCTGTTGTGGCGGTGCTGCTTCCGAAGGAGGAAGAGGCAGATGAGGGGCGTACAGTGGCTGCTCCCTCCTCAGTACGTACAGTGGCCGTTACCGCGGCTTTGCCTGCCCAAAGGGAAGTAACTGAAGGGCGTACAGTGGTCGCTCCTTCCCCGGCACGTACAGTGGCCGTTACCATGGTGTTACTCCCATAGGAGGAGGAAGTGGATGAGGGGCATACAGTGGCCGCTCCTTCCCTGGCACATACAGTGGCCGTTATCGCGGCTCCACTTCTCCTTCCTTTGCCAGTCGGAGCGCGCTCAATAACTAGCGCTCCGAGGCTGTCTCCAGATGTGGCTGTAGCTGAAAGGTGTACAGTGGCCATTCCTTCCCCCACATGTACGGTGGCCATTGTGGCGGCGCTACAGGGGAAAACAACTGAGGGGTGTACAGTGGCAGCTCCCTCCCCGACACGTACAGTGGCCGTTACCGAGGTGTTGTTTGGGACTGAATCTGGAGCAGTCCCACCCCGAACCTGGGGAAGGCTGCTCCACTCGCAGGGTCGTCTCTTCTTCCTGCATGATTGTTGCTGGGTCAGTTGAGCAGAAGAGGGACTTTAGGTAGGGGCGCCCCGACGCCCTTCTTGTTCTGAGTCATTCCCACACTGACCTGGCCTGCCATGGTGTCCTTCTGGGGTGGTGGTAAGGCTGTGGCTCGGCAGCGGGGTGGGGGGTGGCAGGGTGGGTGGTCCGGCGGCGGCGGATGTGTGTATTTTATATACAGACACACTTTCGTGCACCCGTACATATATATATATAATAATTTTTATAAGTTTTGTTTTTTCGTATTTTTATTTTTATGATATTTTTTTTATTTTTTTATTTTTGGCCTTACATTATTCATAAACATAAATACTTAATCTAAAGACCCTAAAACTAATCACCTAGCAGACAAATCGCTAACCTATACTAAATCCTACAGAGGCAAATAGCTAGACCTACACTAATGGTAAAAATACCTTGACTAACAGAACACCATCGACTGCAGATATGTAATGCCTTTCTACATTACATACCTGCACTCATCACCTGGCGACTGTCAGTCGAGGCACAGCCTAATATAGGGGACATCAATATATGAAAGAGAACCAGACGAGTCAGGAACATTTCTATATACGTCAGCTGTCGGCCCTAATTAGAACAACTTAAACAAGGTGGTAGAAGGTATTTACATAAATGTACAGAAAGTGAAGGACCTCACCCAACAGACCACCATCGACTACAACTGCCCCAGTACCTTTCTATATTGCACACTTACACTCATCAGCTGGTGACTGTCAGGTGAGGAACGGGGTTTAATGTAGGGGACATCAATATTAGAAATACATTAGTGGGAAGGAGGAACTATTTCAAATATGTCAACTGTCAATCCTAATTAATAGTACAATATATACATAATTACAGTTGATAAAAAACAAAACCATACAGTAAAAAAGTCACATCACTCTGATCAGTCCGGTCTCTCTCAAGAAAGCCATCAATTTATCAGTCATAACAATGTCCCCATCACCCAGGATGGTGGAAATGGTTAGAGGGACATCTGCTGCACTGCAGTGATTTATAAGTGAAACATGTTCATGAATAAATCGCCGACAGCGCAGGATGATATGACTGATTGATAACACAGCATCACCGATGTCACAATGCGGTGGGAATCGTTTTTCCATACAAGGTTTCATGTGCGTGAGCATGGTGGCATTGAGCCTTAGTCACGCCAACACTTTTTATTCCAGGCGACTGGGACGGTTGGCAGTGTCCCAGTCGCCCAGGTACGGCTTACACATTCGAATATTTAGTCTGGTCCACTGAGCTTGCCACAGAAGATTTATTGATTTCTTTCCGAGAGAGAGACTTGACTGTAGATCACGAGGAACATCCCAAGTCTCCTTGAGCTCTATAGCCGACTTTGCAAGTAAGTCAGCCTGCTCATTGCTGTACATGCGACAATGACCAAGCACCTAGATCAGCGTGAATGATTTGTTGCATGAATGCAACTTATTAATGATGCGGCCCTGGATCTCGTTCGAGTCTGTAGTACAAGATGCGATTGCCTGAAGGGCTGACTTCGAGTCTAAAAATATGACAAATGAGTCGTGCTGAGAATTTAGAGCATAGTCTATGGCTTTGTTAATAGCAAAAAATTCGGAGGTAAACACAGATGTATGAGCCGGCAACCAATACTTGAGGGCACATTCAGTCGACCATACACTAGCACCCACACATTCACTTGACTTGGAGCCGTCGGTGTACAAATGGTGGGACCCCAAGTGACGAATGATGATGTTACGAAACAAGTGGTGGACCTCTGCTTCCGGTGCTTGGGCCTTTGGTGCTGGGAGCCATGATACATCAACAGTAAAGCTGGGTGGCTCCCATGGCGCTATATTTTTAAACACCAACTTGTCACAGCCACTGAGGTCCACACCAAGCTCCTGAGTTAGTAAGTGGAGGCGAATGGCAAGAGGCCGATGCATCCCCTGCAGAAGGTGGTGGTATTGGCACAGGGGGGTATAGGCCACATTGCCGATATTACTTTTCCTTGATGTTCTGAGGCCATAGGACCAAGCCACGTTGTCTCAGGGAATACGGAGGGGAGGCACATTCGCCTTCACTTCCATACGAGCTACACGTGTACACCAGACGGCTCCAAGACACATTCGCAAACATTTATTCTGCAACACATCCAATCCTTTCAGCGTGGCATCGGATGCCGAGCCATACACCTGTGCGCCATAGTCTAGCTTTGATCGAATAAGGGACTTATACACCATTAACCCCTTAACTGCAGGGCGTCACTTTCGTGACGCTCGGCCACAATGGATCATACCGCGGGGCATCACTTTTGTGATTCTGTATTATTTTGAATTATCCTGGGCTCTCAAGTGGTGGCTTGTATCATCTATCAGTACTGCCAATGTCCAACACTAGTCAGCACTCCAAATCTCATCTGTACTCCCATCCATTGTTGACATTTTAGCGATTTTACCCCCTTCGTGACTCCCCTCCCTACCTGCCCTCCATTACCCTCTCCTCTCACCTCCCACGCCGCGCTGCGCTACGGAAATTTCCCCCTGATTTTTCCACGGATTTCATCCATTGAAATAAGCCCTATGCCCTATATTTATACCAAATAATATATATATAAAAAAAAAAAACAGGTAAGTGATAGTGTTATACTCCAGACATTGGCTATTTATCACCTGACAAAACCTCACGTGCATTCATTCGCTACATTACCACGGTAATTTCCCCTTTGATTTATGCCTTGTAATCGATGTCTGTAATAAAAATATATATCACAAAGGAAGGGAGAATCCTAACTGACATTTACATTCACCTGGAACTACCTATTTCTTTATTTATTGCCGAGATTTTCTACCTATAAAAAATTTGCCTGTAAGTTAGCAGCAGTCAGCCTAAAGTGTCATTGTCAACCCTTCCCTTCTCAGATAAGCTGCGGCATTTAGTTCCTTGTCCTCCGCTGTAGAGAAAACATGTCGCACTCGCGCCCCGCCATTCCTGCCGCTTCTGCGCCCATTGCAAAGGGCCCCGTAACCTCTACTCCAAAGAAAAGTGTTGAGGCAAGCAGGAAAGGCCTCAGTGACTCTGCAGTGGCACGAGAACGTGCAGAATTGTCCATGATAATGATGGACAGTGACTATGACGATTCGGGTGAATCGTGTGATGAGCCGGGTGAGGTTATCGCGCCAGAAACAGCAACAACGAGTGCTTCAACAAGTGAATCAGTGTCTAGCTCCAAGGGAAAGGAGCCTTTAGTGCAGGAAGGACAAGAATTTGGGAAGGGAGTGAAAAGGTGGTGTGTTAACCCCAGAACAATGCCCCCACGTGACCCAGCCCGCCATGAGTCACGAGTGCATTCACCTCCCCGTTCCCCAAGCCCCGCTTTACTCATCTCGTCATCATCGTCGGCTGAGTTTTCTCCGGAGTCTTCGTCATCGGAGTCACCACCAGCATCAACAGTGAAGGCAGGCCGTAGAGGTAGAGGTAGATCTAGGAGAGTGAAAAGTAGTGTAGCTAGTAGGGTAAGGGCTGCTAGTGCTGTACGGCAACCTAGGGTCAGTGAGAGTGACCTTGACAGAGATAAGCCTCCCTTACAGCCAACCTCCACCACCACCACCATCACCCACCCTACACCGCCACGACAGGGAATCCTGGACGCCTTCGCGTGGACGGAAGGGTCAGATTTTGTCCCCGAAAATCTTGTTTTCGATGAGAGCTCCTCAGGAGTTCAGCCTGCCTTCACTATGGACGAAAATGCTGAGTGTGTCGACTACCTTTTGGCCTTCCTAGATGACGAAGTCATGCAGCACATATGTGATGAGACCAACAGGTACGAATCACAACGTGCTGCAAGTGGTACAGGTGCAGCCAAGATGCAACAGTGGTCCATGCTGGGAGTGCAGGAGCTGTATGTGTTCTTTGCCCTCATGCTTCTTATGCCACACTCCAAGAAGCATGAGTTGGAAGAATACTGGTCCATGGACCCCTTACTACCCTCACCCACCTTCAATAAGTACATGGCCAGAGATCGCTTCCGGAACATCATGGGAAACCTGCACTTTGCCGACAATGATGTACCTTCCCAAACCGACCCACTCTGGAAGATCCGTGAGATTCTGAGCAGAATGAAGGATAAGTTCATGTCATTCTTCCACCCCTTTCAGAAGGTTGTCATTGATGAATCCTTGGTTTTGTTCAGAGGACGTCTTCGGTTTGTTCAGTACATTCTAAGCAAACGCCATCGCTTTGGAATTAAGTTCTTTGTACTGTGCGACTGTAAGACGGGGTACATCCTTGAGTTCGTCATATATTCAGCCAGCACTGTCGATCTCGATAAAACTCACCCCCTTGGCTTCATAGGCTGTGTAGTGAAAGTGCTCCTAGAAAAGTATTTTGGTGGGAATCATGTGCTGTATACAGACAACTACTATACAGCACCGAAACTTGCCAAATACCTTTCTGAGCACGGCATTGGCTCCTGCGGCACTGTGAAAAGTAATCGTGCCAACTTCCCCAAATTTCCAGAGGCGGGAACCTCGCAGCGAGGAGACGTGCACCTACGCAAGTGAGAAGATGCTGGCAACACGGTGGCATGACAAGAGAGTCGTGCACATGCTCACCACCGTACATAAGGGGGAGATGAGAGACAGTGGGAAGGTCGACCGTAGGACAGGCGAACCTGTGATGAAACCTGATGCTGTGTTGGACTATAATATCAACATGCGGCTGGTGGACAAGTCCGACATGATGACTGGTGAGATCGACTGCCTCAGGAAGAATACTAGGTGGTACAGGAAAGTTTTTCTGCATCTCATAGATATGACGATGCTGAACGCCTTCATCCTGTACAAGATGAAGGTAAAGCCACCCAAGTCCTTCTCCCTGAGGTTGTTCGCCAGGACTTGTGTCCAGCAGCTGCTGGAAAGATATGGTAGGGTGCAAGCAGCAACTCCATGGCGCCATCCAGCAACACTTCCCGACCGACTTGAGCAGAGGGCGTATATGGATCGGCACAGACTTGAGCTAATGCCTGCCACAGGGAAAAGGAAGGCTGCGATTCGCAGGTGTCAGATATGTGCGCATACCACACGCCGCACACCTGAGCATAAATGCACCTCTTGGCAGTGCGCTGAGTGCCAGGTTCCCCTCTGTGTTACCTGCTTCTTCGATTATCACAGCCAGAAGCAGTTCTAACAGTGCAAGTGTGGAAGCAGAATTATTTGGAAATAATGTGTAAATAATGTGTAAATAGCAGGTGAAAGCAATGGATGTTCAGTTCATATGATTGAACAGTGTATTATAGTTTTATCTTACTGAAAGTGACAGTGAATAACATAGTGTAAGTAAAATAGCAGGGTAAATATTGAAAACAGAATAGAAAATGTAAATAGTAATGTAAGTAATTAGTAATATAAGAATATGAGTACAAATAATTTATGTTATAACAGTGAGAGTGAATCCGTGGCTCTCTACGTATTTTACTGACTGAAAAATTGAATGACTTCAGTGACAATAAACTAATACGACTGAAGGAAACTTATGGAGAAAGACTCCAGATATATATAAGTGTGATATAGTATTAGAAATATAAAGTGTGAGGGGTTTTATGAATAATAAATGACAGAGTGCCTAGAGCGAACTAGCGCAAGTGCGACGATCAGACGCGCTCGTACTTTCCATTGCTTTCACATTTTTTTTTTTTTTAGTATGGATCCCAAACTACTTGAAAATTGTAGAATAGTGTTTATAGTGTTTGTATCTGGCTGTGGTAATCATATTACGGGTTGTCGGGAAGTGTAAAGTGGAGACTTCGTTACCCTACTTCAGAGGTCTCCACAAGTCCTACGGTAACCGACGAAGGCTCAACAATCATTCCAGGAGAAAGCTGAAGGTATGTGCCATAAGCATATGTAATTTTAATATTCTAGGACTAATAACTGATTTTTGGCAAATATTTTTTGAGAGTCTGTAGGAGCCCAAATAACCCCGCGGGACACGCAAGTCATTGGTAAACAAGCCCGCGTTGTAGGGGTTAATAAAGATTTTCTGTCGGCACCCCATGTAGTACCCGCTAGGTACTTGAGGACATTTACTGATTTATCCCAACAAGCAAGCAAATTATTAACATGAATTATGATGTTCAAACGACGATCAAAATGTTTTCCCAAAAACTTCACAGAATTTTGAAAATGTACTGCCTGATTATCCAAAGTTATGCACAAATTAGGTACGTTACGATTAGTGAAGACTATAGCGGCACAATTAGGAATGGAAAACTTAAATCCCCACTGCAATGACCATTGGTGGATGGAAAACTCGAGGGAGTCCCAGCCCTGCTTAAATAGACAGACTCAAAGAAGCGAGAAGGGTAACTCAGAGAAGCAAGAAGCGGAATTCAATGAAGCTAGAAGGGCAGAACAGAAACTTAAGGTCGAACCCGTGAGCAGATACAGGAAGATGGTTCGAAACAGCTCTTAGAAACAGACACACAGCAGGGCCAGGCTGTTTCTTGCAGTCTGATATTTATAAACTTGATTCACAGAATACAAAGCATGGTACTAATAAATGAATATTGAAGATTCTGAATATTATATATGAATATAAGCAATGTATATCGGCTACACGTAACAGCATGCTTCCATATTTGGCCAGAACTTTTCTCTCACTCTGCTTGCGCGATCTTGCATTGGCACATACACGCACACAATCGCCCACATTTGTAGTCCGATTTTCAATCTTACCCACGCAATCCTTGAGTCAACTGATCCATATTCTCTTATACTCTCCTTCCATCTGTTACTCACACCAATACACACTCCTTCTTTTACCCTATCATTCTCACCTACTCCCGTGCATATACCCCATCCATTCACCCATTCTCTTCCACTCTCACCTCGTTATTTAGTTTCAGTTAATCCACATACATCCACTTTTGCACCCTCAAGCACCTGGACAATCTCTCTTTCACCTCATCATTTGCACCCCTTACATTCCATGTGGCTATGGGCACTGTGTCCTTTGTTCGGTCCTTAGTCGTCACCTTTTGGTCAGTCCTGGTCCGAGGCTTTTTGTTCGTATTTTTAGTTAGATGTTTTCCGGGGAGGGGCACTAACCCTCCGCTGACCCACTTGTCACGAAGGGAACACGTGTTGGTTGGTTATAAGTTTACCACCCAGTGTTGTAAATGCTATCCTGGTTTACAGGAAATCATTTGGCTTGCCACTCAGTGCAGTGCTACCCCCAAAACAGGGTACCACTGCACTAAGTGGGTGGATGATGGGTGTCTGGATCTAACAGAATAATAATAATAATAATAATAATAAAAAATAATAATAATAATAATAATATGTGGTAGGTGGGGGCGCTAACCATCCACTCACTCGATGTAGTGCTGCTCTTGGGTGTCTGCCCTTTGCTCTCCATCCTTCTTTCCTTCCATTCTCTTCTGTCTTTCCTTCATTCTTTCCTTGTCCTTCTGCCTATGAGTGACTTTACACTCCCTCTTCTGTCTTTCTTTCCTTCATTCTTTCCTCTTCCTTCAGCCTGTGGGTGACTCTACACTGAGTGACAAGCCAAATGGTTTCCTGTACACCAGAAAACCATTTACTATGCTGGGTGGTAACCATATAACCAAATTATGGCGCCTGGTGGTTTAGTGGGTAATTATTGCTCTGCAATCGGATTGAGCCTTTGAAGGTTTATATCCAAGGAGTGGTTGGGGTTGATTGCTCATGTAATGCCACTCAGGGATGAGTGAGACTGGTCACTCTCATCTTAAAAGTCGGGACCAACTGCCTAGCCCGAGGTTCCTACGCTCCTCATGGGGGAATGTAAGATTGGATGATGGATGGGTAGATGGATGGATAATAATAATAATTATAATAATAACAACAACAACAATTCTTTGTAAATAACCATTAGTAATGAGGACGTATTGAAAGAAATTAATAAGTTTAACCCGAGACGTCCCGTCAACGTATGGGTACGTTGCAACATTTTGCATTTGCCAGTCCCGTTGACGTACTGGTACGTTTTGCAATTGCAAGGTCCCTAATTTGCACAATTTTCAATTTTCATGTGTGATTTTTCGTATGTTTACACGGGACACCTTCCTCTATTCCTCTACAAGATGCCAAGCAGGGACATTACCTTACACCGCATAACCTTCACCCCCCCTGCACGCCATTGTCTCGGCAATTCACCTGTTACCAGTGACCTGGCCAATAAAGACATTCAGGGCCAGAGTGATTCCCCAATCGATGACAATGTGGAGGACAAAGTTTACATAGCATTAGAGGAAGAAACAGTCAGAAATGATGATCAGGTAATGTGGCAAAAGAAAGTCAGGAATGGTGATGAGTTAGTGAGTGAAACAATGCTTATAATGCCTATATTACCGTTTCAAAACCAATATACTCTCGTACTACATATAAATTCGTACCAAATAAATAAATAAACCGTTTAGGAGTGGTGTGGAATAGTTATCCTCCCATAGAACTCGTTTTCTTTGCAGCCAGCCTGATAGAAAACCCTGTAAGGTAAGGAGGTACTCCTACCTGTATCAAGTATTTTAAACCTCAGGTGAGCGATTTCTCTATGAATTTTCGATGTTTCTCATCAAAAGCGGAGGTTTTAGCCAAAAAAAAAAAAAAAAAATCCAAAAATGGTCGGGACCGGGGGGTGTCGGAGGTGTGAAAGCGGTCGGGACGTGACGGGTTAAATCTAAAAAATCACCAGGTCGTTACGATATATTTGCAAAAATTATAAAAGAAACAAAGGAATAATTATGTCAGCCACTTTTAGTGTTATTTAATGACTCTAATTTCAGGAAAAAATCCAGAAGTGTGGAAGACCGCAAACGAAGTGTCCATTTTTAAAAACAGTGATAAAGCATCTGCATTGAATTATCGTCCGATAAGCCTTACATCAACAGTAGGAAAACTGCTAGGGTCAGTTTTGGTAAATAAAATTAGGGAACACTTATATTTTAAACTTATAAATGACAGTCAGCACGGATTCAGGCTAAGACGATCCTGCCTCACAAACTTGTCATTCTTCTCAGAGGTCTTTGAGGCAGTAGATAGCGATAAAGCTTACGATATGAATGTTGTGAGAAGATGTGCATGATCAGGGATTTGGCACCCTTGTTTAACGTGAAAGCTTCCGGATTGACTCTATTGGATACATTTATGTGAAGCTACTGAATGTGGTGAATGAGTGATGATTATATATATATATATATATATATATATATATATATATATATATATTGAGGAGCGTTCACCGAGCCACTGACCGCTTTGGTGGACATAAGGGGTGCTGTGGTTGAACCAGTGTCGCATACTAGTATGCTTGCACCCAGCTGGCTTAAGGCGGGCCGATTACACTTGGTTCACAGACTACACACACATCCAAAGCCACTACAACACTACAATCACACTCACAAGCACTTCTCACCTTACATACAGTCTCTACCAGACAGCCTCAGCCATTGAGTAGAGATACATTGGCTGTATCAGTAGGGCTAGGGCGGTCCTGCAGTGGACCTCAATGGCTGATGATGATGATATGATGATATATATAAAATGGACTCAACCTACAAAATGAGGGGTATCCCTTCTCAAATTATCATGGGAACCGTATTATATAAGATTTGTGGCCTAAATCTAATTATTTCAATACACCTTGTGCTTTTGTAAATGGACAGCAATCAGATATATAAAAAAAAAATAGTTTCTGAGAATCATGACCTTGGTCTTGATTTTCAAGGTCACCCAAATGTCTGACGTCGTGGCACCCCTTCTAAATCCAATTACTATATCCTAAAGATAATGTGTACAAAACTTGATGCTTTCTTCCATTGTTTAACGATTTCAGCCTTTAGGTGCCCCACCGTAAAATAGATAAAACATAAAGTACAGTATCAGTTTTTAGGCTCTGTAGACAGTAGGACACATGACGTCACAGAGTGAAATACAGTTTTGTGACGGTATTTACTACTGTAGCGTTATTAAGAAAATAAGTTCTGAAAATTTTCATTTATTAGGATGCTTGACTTTTCTAGATTTTTTTGTATATGTTATTGTCTAAGGTAATTGAAAATGCAAAAATGTTATCTTTTGCAATTAAGTCCCGGTCATACAGTAGACTGGTTGTACTAATACAGTATATACCATAATAATAATAATAAAATAAAAAAAAAGCATTCGAGAACCGAATGCTAATCGCCCGCCAGAATATGCTGTTGGCCAAGTCGAAGATTTTGGCCATGTCTTCATAACTTGAAAGCTTCATGTTGATAGCTTAAGCCGTTCATGAGATAAAATGGTGCTAAAGGCAGACAATAAAAACTAGCTGACCTTCGGCAACCATTTTCGTGATCTTGACGTTGACCCCGAATGCCCATTTTCGAACTTGTCCAAGATTTTACCCATTTCTTGATATCCTGAAGGTTTCATGTTGATAGCTCAAGCCGCTCATGAGATATTATGGTGCTAAAAGCGGGCAATAAAAACTAGTTGACCTTTGGCACCAATTTTGGTGACCTTGATATTGACCCCGAGCGCCCATTTTCGAACTCGGCCAAGATTTTGGCCATATCATGATACCCTGAAGGTTTTATGTTGATAGCTCAAGCCATTCACGAGGTATAAAGGGAGCACACACACACACACACACACACACACACACACACACACACACAGGTGGGTAGAAGCATTATTGTTCCGCCTTGTTTAGGCACGCGATAATTATGGTGAAGCTTCCTTACTGTGGATACGCAGTAAGAATGGGTAACCAATTAAGTCTCACCATATAAACGGCGAAGATTCTTGTTTTCATCATCATCACCATCATCATTATTATTATTATTACCATTATTATTATTATTGTTGTTGTTGTTGTTGTTATTATTATTATTATTATTCTCCACCTATTACATATGTGGAAGCTATTGTTTTTCCTGGTATTATTATAATTCTGGCCTCAGAGTCTTGCAATGATTCCAGAAGAGCCAGAGACTGTGAGGAATTTGAAGAACCTAGGTTATGTGTCCAGGTCTGGGCTATTGCTGATAGAAAAAATGCCAAATCTCGCCAATGGGGTCAAGCCACTGTATGAAACAGTAAGTGGAGATTAATGACTGTCTGCAGGGCAGTTTCAGGGTTCTAGTATATATATATATATATATATATCTTTGCACTTTTTTCCTTCTATCTTGTGTACGTGAAGGTACCCTAGCATAAAAGTCCTTGTGCCAAATATAAATGACACTGACCCATTTTTTAAGGCCATTTACTCATTTTTGTAAAGGAAATTGTTTATTTGAAATTGAAAAATCTCATAAACTAATTGAGATACAGCTGTTTGGTTGAAATTCTATGAGAAAAAGTTTTGCTGAGCAACTTTGGGTTAATATTTTGCCATTTAGCCTAGTGGAAAGAACTGGATTCAAATCTGCTCAGTTTTTCCTTAGCACCACGTTTTTAGAGATAATCACAAAAACTTTTTAAATATATTTATGGTCTCTCTTATGAAGTGAAAGGAATATAGTCACAGTTAAGCATACAGTTAGCCAGATATCGAGGTAAACAATATTTACACATGCATTCATGGACAGCTTTGTCTTAAGATCTTGATGGTATTACACAAGAAGTTACCCTAGGGTCTTCAGATATTTTTTGTATCATACATACATACCACATTGTGAAAATTCTTATTGTAGCTATATAGAAAGATAAGGTAACTGGTTATTATCATTTTTCTTTGCACTTTTTTTGTGTATTATTGATGATACTACACATGAACGTACCCCAGGGTTAACTAAGTCCTTTTGTCAAATGTAAATGACTGACCTATTTTGGAAGGTCATATACACCTTTTATTCTTAATATTGCACATTTGAAATTCTCTCAGGAACTAATTCGGATACAGCTATTTGGCTGAAAATTCAATGATGAAAAGGTTTGCTAAATAATTTTAGCTTGTTTTGCCATTTAGCCTAGTGGAAAGTACCGAATTCTAATCTGCTCAGTTTTTTTCTTTGCATCACGTTTTAGAGAAAACCACAAAGTTTTAAAGCTGTAACTCTCCAGTTATATAGCTGTGGTCATTCATATGATCTGAAAGGAATACCGTATGGTTACAGTTAAACATACAGTTAGGCAGTTACTGAGACAGACAGACAGACGTAAAAATTACACATGCATTCTTCAACACCTTTATCTTCAGATCTTGTTGGTGAAGAAGTTACCTTAGGGTTTTCAGATCTAGTTTATGTTACACATAGCCTACCTTAGATACCATATGGCGAAGCTCCTTTTTTGTGACTACACCATAAGAATATATAACCAATTTTCTTTTATTTGTTACGTTTGCCCACATTCCTAGGTAGATTTAGGCTTTCCCAGTTCCTTGATGACATACACCATTTTCACCACAAGTGCCTTGACGTCCTCAGGGGTGATGCTGAGGTGTGTGACCAAACGCACAGTGGTCAAGTTAACGGGTGACATTTTTGCCACCACACGCTCACCCATAACTGCCATCTCTTCTTCAGTTACCTGGAATAAGAGTTTGCGTGTGATGAGTTTTGTAGGGTAATTGATGGAATGGTTTTATATAAAAGGTTAATCGTTTGAGATGAGTCTCAGCTTCAATGTTGCAGCTTGATTTTATGACTTTAGGTCCACTTTACTTTTTTAGGGGGATGGAAGGGAATGTATGGCTTGGTTGTGATTACTTTGGAGGGTAATCAGTGGAATGGTTTTACCCCACAGATTTATAAAATACCGTATATGAATCTTAGATTGTGTGGTGAACTGGTGTATCATCATTTAAGTATTTTAGATCTTTGTTATTTATTTATGTATTTATGCAAGTAAGAAGGAACCAAAAGTGAGAAGCCTGCAAGACTGATCCATCAAAGAAAAAGTAAAAACAAAATAAGAGAGAGCCAAATTCAATATCTATTAATTTCAGTCCCTGTTATCCGTTACCTCTCAGTAGGCTATCACATGGCATTTAAGTCAATGGTATGTTCTTTGTCTTATTTTTCTTCTTGCATTTCCCAGTTTGTGTGGACTAGCCATGATATTAATTTTGGCACCAATGGATGAAGTGCCCAGATTCATTAATTGATTCCCACTGGTGTTTGCGTAGTGCATTTCATATAATAAATGCAGAGTATTATACACAAATGGTATTGCATGTGAGGTTGAACCAGAATTCCAAAGATTTAAGTGATGTGTGAACAGGAGTAAGGGTCTTGCATAGGTACCCAAGTGGTGATTGAGATTTGCGGATTGTAGGTGATGTTGAGGGATGCCTTCATATGGTGGCACTATTATAACTAGATGGCTTCACTGCCCGGTCAATATAAACATCCCTCAGACTCCTCCTTATCCCCTTAAAAGAGGATGGTGGAATGCTGGAGGAGGACAACTTCAGACTAAATCCATCAGATAAAACTGTGTCATTACCTAAAATATAATCCATAATACAGTAATCCTTTG
Source organism: Coenobita brevimanus (assembly GCF_032717465.1). Taxonomy (NCBI): domain Eukaryota; kingdom Metazoa; phylum Arthropoda; class Malacostraca; order Decapoda; family Coenobitidae; genus Coenobita; species Coenobita brevimanus. Next base: position 3,639,228 of record NC_137022.1, read on the forward strand.
AATACTGTGGGAGTCAGATTGCCAAAAAATCCTGCAAATGGCTAAAGCTGCAATTACTCTTCATGGGTTAGGAATACTGTTGTTACTTTAAAGCCAAAGAGTAAACCTCACCTCTTCCATCCTCTGACACAGCTGCTGGGGTGTTAGATATGCCATGTTACAGTTCAGCATCAGAATGTTGGTATGGGCACTCTCAAGATCACAGGTTATTGCTGGACTGCCACACCCCGCCACAGCTGACAAAGATAAGCTCACATTAGGTCAAGGAAGGTTGGGTCAAGTTAAGAACATCCTCTTTATTTCATGCGACAAATAGGGACAAATTCAGGGTACGTTTGGAACATCCTGTTTATTTTATGTCATTAGTACGGACAAATTCAGGTTAGGAACACCCTCTTTATCTTATGCCATTAGTAGGGACAAATTTGGGTTAAGTTGGGAACATGCCTTATGTCACTAGTTGGGAAAAATTCATGCATCTTTGGAAAACCTCCCTTGGTTGCGTATGTTAGACTCTGTTTTGGTAACCCCTGAAAAGAAGAACACTTGTTTCATATTCTTTTTTTAAATTGCTTTTTAACATGCTTGGATGTAGTAGCTCAGTCTCTGGAAGCATCTCTCTCCAGACCCATATCACTGAGGTCATTTTCTCGGACCTGATCCAAGACTTCTTAGGTCTTACATTTTATTCTAGTGCTAAATGATCATACATATATTTAGAGAGACTTATCTGGTGATGCGGATTAACTGATATCTTGATTATTTGTCTGATTTTCATTAACATTAAAACTCAAGGTTTCGTGTGATCAAATTCTTTGGTCAGCCAAACTAAAATTCCAAAGTTTATTTCACCAATATTTATGCCTGTGAAGTGGAGTTAGAGCTTTGCAAGCTTCAGTGGTGAGTGAATGACAGTGCTACCCATGTAATTAGGCAAAATTATTAGTCCTTCCTGTGATATATATATATATATATATATATATATATATATATATATATATATATATATATATATATATATATATATATATATATATATATATATATGGAGCCTCTGTGGTACAGTGGTACAGTGTGTTTTGCACGCTGGTGGACGAGATGTAAAAACTTTGGGAATTGTTCACCTAGCCACTTGCTACTTTGGCGGACATAAGGGGTGCTGTGGTTGAACCAGTGTCGCATACTAGTATGCTTGCACCCAATCGACTTAAGGCGGGCCGATTACACTTGGTTCACAGACTACACACACATCCAAAGCCACTACAACACTACAGTTACACTTACAAGCACTTCTCACCCTACATACAGTCTCTACCAGACAGCCTAAGCCACTGGGTAGAGATACATTGGCTTGTATCGTCCCTGCTTCGGTAGGGATAGGCCGGTCCTGCAGTGGACCTCAACGGCTGATGATGATATATATATATATATATATATATATATATATATATAGACATATATATATATCTATATAGCTATATATATATATATATATATACAGCATATATGAATGGTAAAGTAGGGAATGTGAAGGTGGATGGAATAGTTGGTGAGTGGGGCGTGCCTGCTGCCATAGATGAGAATGGCAGTGCGATAGTGGACATTTGTGCTGGGAGGGGGTTGGTGATAGCCAATACCCTCTTCAGGCATATAATGATCCACAGGTATACATGGCGAGTGATGAGAAGGGTGGATGGTGAAGTGAATGAAAGGAAGGCAATGATTGATTATGTGTGTGTGGATGAAAGGATGCGAAGATGTGTAATGGATGCAAGAGCTTATAGAGGTTGGGGGAGTGGACTTTCTGACCACTACTTGGTTGTGGCCAGAATTAGGATACAAGTAAGATGGAGGAATAGAAGAAGGGAAAGGCGAGAGGAAGGAGTAGTTGCAAGGAGAGTGGAAAGGTTACAAGAGGATGAGAAAAAGGCAGAGTATAAAAGAGAAGTGGAGGAACGATTGGGCAAATATGAATTGGAGCAGATGGGGGACGTGGAAGGTGTGTGCAGGATATTTACAAAAGAAATATGTGCAGCATGTGATGTGGTGTGTGGGAGGAAGAGAAGACGGAGGGGGGTGCAAGGAACAGCGTGGTGGACTGAAGAGGTGAGACAGGCTGTGGCACAAAAGAAGAAAGCATACAATGAATGGATGAGAAATAGGGGCGTGGAAGAAGTTGAGAGGCGGAAGAGAGAGTTATATGTAGAATGAAAGAGAGAGGTGAAAAGATTAGTAAGGGAGAGTAAGAAGAGAGTGGATGAGGAATTTGGAAGGAATTTGAGTGTAAAGTGGAGGGACTGTAAGAAAATGTTCTGGAAAGAGGTGAAGAGAGTAAGACAGGGTGGAAGTGAGGTTAGCAGGAGAGTGAAAGATAAAAATGGTAGATTACTAGTGGAGAAGGAAGAAAAAGTGAGCAGATGGAGAGAACACTTTAAGGAATTGTTGAACATACAGGATGGAAGTAATGCGAGTATAAGTGGCTGTGGAATGGCTGGGAGAAGGAGGGAGGTGAGAAGACAGGAAGAAATCAGTAGGATAGAAGTTGTGGAAGCAATGAAGAAAGTTAAATCGGGGAAAGCCCCAGGAATTGATGGAGTGTGTGGTGAAATGCTGAAGCATGGGGGGGGAGATAGTAGTAGAATGGATGTGGAAGATGTGCAGATTGGCCTGAGAGGAAGGTAGAGTCCCTGAGGATTGGAAGTCAGGTATAATTATTCCGTTGCACAAAGGAAAAGGGGAAAAAGAAGTGTGTGGTAATCATAGGGGCATTTGTCTTCTTAGTATAATAGGAAAAGTGTATAGTAGGATACTAAGTGACAGAGTTAGAGAAAGAACAGAGGAATTAGTTGGAGAAGAACAGGGAGGCTTTAGGAAGGGAAGAGGTTGTGTAGATCAGATATTCATTCTTAGATCTTTAGTGGAAAAGTTTCTAGAGAAGAGAAAGAAGTTGTATGCGGCTTTCATGGATTTGGAGAAAGCATATGACAGGGTGGATAGACAAGGATCGTGGAAAGTGTTAAGACTATATGGAGTAGATGGGAACTTGCTGAATGCTGTAAAGAGTATGTATGATGGTGCTAAGGCTGCAGTGCGTGTGGATGGTGAACTATGGGAATTTTTCTCTTTGGAAGTTGGGTTGAAACAGGGATGTGTCATGTCTCCATGGTTGTTCAATCTGTCCATGGATGGGGTAATAAAAGAGGTACAAGGTAGGGTAGTGGATGTTGGAGTGGCCCTGGTGGGAGAGGATAGTGTTTGGAAACTCCCTGTACTGTTGTTTGCAGATGATACTGTGTTAATGAGTGAAGACGAAGGGGAGCTGCAAGGCTTGGTGGATGAGTTTGGGAGGGTGTGCAAGAAACGGAATCTCAAGGTGAATGTAGGGAAGAGTAAAGTGATGGTCTTTGAGAGAGATGAAGTCAGTGAATGTACAGCGAGGTTGGATGATGAGGAATTGGAAAATGTGAGTACGTTTAAGTACTTGGGTAGTGTGATGAGTAAGGATGGAGGTTTGGCGGGTGAAGTGCTTGAAAGGGTACATCAGGGAAGAAAGGTTGCTGGTTCTTTGAAAGCAGTGATAAGAAACAGGGAAGTGAGCATGGAAGTGAAAAAGTTACTACATGACAGTATTGTGATACCAACTCTAACGTATGGAAGTGAAGCTTGGACGTTGTTGGAAGGACACAAGTCAAGAGTGAGAGCAGTGGAAATGAGTTATTTAAGAGGTACCTGTGGAGTTACATGGAGAGACAGGCTGACGAATGAGGATATAAAGGAGCGTTGTGGTGTTGATGTGATAGGAAGTGTTATGAGGAACACACTGAGATGGTTTGGCCATGTGGAGAGGATGGAGGGTGAAAGACTGACGAAGAGAGTGTATGTGAGAGAGGTGGAGGGGGGAAGAGGGAGGGGGAGGCCGAGGATGAGATGGAGGGATGGGGTGGAGAGGTATATGAGAGAGGGGTGTGTGAGTTGGGAGCAGGGCAGTGAAATGGCGGGGGACAGGACGACGTGGAGGCGATTTGTTTGTGGCCATCCCAAACGGGATTGAGGCGTCTGGCAATATATATATATATATACATATATATATATATATATATATATATATATATATATATATATATATATATATATATATATATATATATATATATTTATATTTTTTTTCGGAACCCTTCCTCACCCTAAACTTAGGTGAGAAAGGAGGTTCTGATGTTGTTGGTGATGATTTCAAATAATGAAGCGAATAAGTTTCCTCAGAATCTGTTGTCCTTGTTCTCCACAGTTTGGTCAGATTTGCCTGATATGTGTGTGTGTGTGTGTGTGTGTGTTCATGTCGTTTTGGGTGCATGGAAGGATGTGGTCTGTTGATTAGATTCACATTAAAGGACCTGTTACCATCACTATAATCACACACAGAACAGGTGAAGGGTGTGGCTGAATGACAGCATATGAAAAGACATACAAGCACTTCGTAGAATAGACAAAGTACCCAAAAATATGCCAGTTCATGAAAGACAAAGCACCTCCACTTATGGATACAGTGCACAAACATGAGCTAGTACATGAGAACACATATTACAACCACCCACCTCTTGCAATGATCTGTATATGTTCGTGGTCTTCATGGAGACGTGGATAGACATGATCAAGGGCGTAAAGTCCCGGTGCAGCTATTATTCCAGGCTGTCCCATTTCACCACCCAACATTTGGCGTATGCTACGTGCTCTGTGTGTGATATGGATTGAAACGTCGATAGGTACATGGTTGTGTAGATAGATAATATGAGATATATTAGATAACAAAGATAGCTAGATAATATATTGATAAGCAAATGGAATGTTTGATTGAATGTTACAAAGGTACGCAGAGAAAAAGGAAGAAATGGGCTGATATGTATAGTCAGCCTGTTTTTTGCCCAGGGAAGGTGAACCATTCCTGCAATTTTACTCAGCTGTGGCTACATGAAATCTTAGAAGTATGAACAATGAATTATGAATTAGTCTCCTTGATTACTATAGGCCATCAGTTGTCACATGACAAAAATGAAAAGCATTACAAAGAAGCTTTCCTGTCAATTAAATCCTCAAGCCAAAATTAGCAGGAATAAGTGACAAGGAACACAAAGCAGTATAGAAAAACTGGCATGGGTAGTTTTATAGAAATGGGCGACGAAAACAGCGACTATCGTCGCGAAACCTTTGAAAAATAATAATAAGCAGGAGAATTCATATACAACCCTTGCCTGTCAAACGTTTATCTGGCCTGTTCTTGAAACTCACACTGGAAGGAGCATCAGCTACAATGCATCAGCAGGTAGCCTATTCCACTCATCCACTATTTGATTACCAAACCAGTTCCTACCTTTACTGAAAGTCTCCTTGGTTACCAGTTAAATCAACCCCCCAGTCTGAGGTGACCGACTGAGGTGAAGGGGGTTAGAGTCTTTACCAGGTTAGAACAAACGTGTTACAGAAATTTCTCACTTGTAGATAAACTCAGAAGGTCCTGCCAACAAAGACCCAACAGGCGTTCCTAGACCCTTATTAAGACAGAGACTAACGGAGGTACAATCTCTGACCATACGAGAGGGCAGTTCCTTTAGTGCTACAGATGCGTTTAGAAGTCTGGCACCATCCATGTGTATAGGCAGGTTCAATTTCTTGCACATGGCACCAAGCTGTGTGTCGAAATGGATTTATATGAGATTCAGTCATTACATAAGTACTAACACAAAGTCCTGGCTCTGGCTACGCCCCTAGGAGTCAGCCTCCCACCTACCTATTTACCCTTTTCCCTCATTGACCTGTTTTCCCCATGGACTAATATTTGTCATGGATCTGTTTTCCCCATGCACCTTTTTGTTTTGTATTTTACTCATGTTTTTATTTTCACCATGGATTTGATATTTTATATTCAAGGAAGAAGAAACCAATGGCCAGGAGCCAGCAAATTATTCCCTCCATGAAAAAAACAAAAACTAGATAACAGAGCAAAAATCAAGATCATTTATTGATGAACTTGTCTACCATTAACCTATTTTCATCATGGCCACACCCCCTAGTGGACTACTTTTTTTAATGTACAGTCCATCCATCTGCCCACCCGCTAACCCATATACCTGCCAACTTAACCAGTGTAGTGTCTCAGCAGAAGTACAGTGACTCAGAACACACACACACACACACACACACACACACTAATCCCTCTCCCCCCCATGGCAGCCACCTTGTTGTGATGGCGGGGGGTTTGTGTGCCCAAATGAACCAGCAACCTATATACTTTTGAGAGCGCCTTATGGGGTCCCTCTCGTAATATACTCTTTTCACTTCAGACTGGGCTAAAAATGCCATCTCTTCATCTTGAATACTGATGTCTGGAAGAGATTAATGCTACAGTATGATGCTATACTTTTCACCAGAACTTAGCCAGATTTTCTTTCTTTCTTTCTTTTCCTTTTTTTTTTTTTTTTTTTTTTTTTTTTCGCATTTCATAGTTTCATCCCAAATGTCAACCTGCGGCAGTTCAAGTCCAACTGTTTTAGATTGTTTTTGAATGGAGGATACCTGTAATCTTGTGTATCGATTTTTACCTCGCCCGGACGGAGTCCGGCGAGGTATTGTTTTTGGTCGAGTTTGTTTGTTTCTTTGTTTGTTAGCAACATTACGGAAAAACGGCTGATTGAAATTACATAAAACTCTCAGGATATGTGGGCACTGGCCCCAAAAGAAAGTGATTAAATTTTGATAGTAATCGCTTGACCTTCAAAGGTCAAAATCAAGGTCACGGATATTCAGAGGGCTATAACTGCCTGTTGAAAATAGAGATATTTACTGTAATGAACATACAGGAACTCGTAATATGTGCCTTCATTTGGAGATAAGACCTTTGACTCTGAGTGACCTTAAAAGATCAAACTCAAGGTCACGGATATTCAGAGGGCTGTAACTCGAAACTGGTTAAATATAGAGAGACATTTACTGCTATCAACATATAGGAAGTCCTATATGGATTTTTAATCGGTACCATAACCTTTGACCGAAAGTGACCTTGAAAGGTCAAACTCAAGATCACAGATCTTTAGGGGGTTATAACTCGAAACTCGTTGAAGATAAAGATATTTGCTTTCATCCATCCATCCATCATCCAAACTTATGTTGCCCCATGAGGATCATAGGAGCCAGGGGATAGGCAAAATGGTCCTGACATTTAAGATGAGAGTGACCAGCCTAACTCATCCCTGAGTGCCATTGCATGAACAAATAAACTCCAACCATCCCTCGGATATAAACCTGCACTGGCTCAACCCGATTGGAGTGCCTTAATTACTCACTAACCACCAGGCGCCATAATTTGATTATATGGTTATTACCCAGCGCAGTAAATGGTTTCCTGGTGTACAGGACACCATTTGGCTTGTCACTCAGTGTAGTCAACCATCAGTGTAGTCAACCATAGGCAAAAGGAAAAGGAGAAAATGAAGGAAAGAAAGACAGAATAGAGAGTGTAAGGTCACCTGTAGGCAGAAGGGAGAGGAAAGAATGAAGGAAAGAAAGAAGAGGAAGGAAGGAAGAGACGAAAGGGCAGACACCCAAAGCAGCGCTGCATCGAGTGAGTGGATGGTGAGCGCCCCACCCACCACTATTAGCAAAATATAGGAAATCTTATATGGTCTTTCATTTTGCAGGATGACCTTTGACCTTGAGTGACCTTGGAAGGTCAAACGCAAGATTATTGTTTTTCGGAGAGTGTAATTTGCAAACATCTGCGCCATTACTTTACCTGTGTATTGACACTAAATGGCAGTACCGAGTCAGTATTTAACAGCTATAAAATAACTGCTGTCGGGTAAAGTTTATTGTGCCTGGCACCATTTGTTTTTATTTTTTTCCTTCCTCAGTTCATCTTGGGAAAAAAGGAAAATAAAATAGAAAAAGCTATTGTACTTTCTCATGACCAGCATTATATTCTGGTGTTAATTCATTGCTACAACTCAGCGTTCAAAATGGAGAGATGACACTTTTTGTTCATGTTTCAGTAAAACGAGAATAGTCACGAAGAAGTGTTATGGAAAGATGCTAGGCCGTATTACTGTCTTATTCTGACAATTGAACCACGAGAAAGATCCTGCGAATGGACAAAAACCTTCACCAAGTTAAACTGAACAAACTGTAGGCCGAAATTTTTGTCCTTTTGCAGCTTATTCCCGTTAGCTTAGTGGCAGAATGTGACAATACTGCGGCTCTACATTCATTTCATAGCACTTCTTCGTGACTGGTACTCTATTCTGGTGTTAATCTCTTGTTACAGCTCAACATCCTTTCCGTAGCACCTCTTCGTGACTAGCACTAAATGAAGTGAAAAGAGAAAGCTGGGGGAAAGGGACCTGACTGAGAGCTGCCCTCTCTCTCTCTCTCTCTCTCTCTCTCCAGTATTATTATATGCCACCCCTTACGGGATTAAGGAGTCTGACAACAGGTAATTATTATTATTATTATTATTATTATCGTTAATATTATTATTATTTTTGTTATTACTACCACCACCACAACCACCATCCACCACCACCACCACCAGTACAACAATTATTTCCCTACCTCGTCCATCCAGTCCATAGGCAACACTTTACCACCAGCCATACTGTGCGTATTTTCAATACAAACAAGCGCAGTTCTCGAAGAATGGAAGTCTTCTGATCTAACCGCTTCTAGGAATTCCTTTAGGTTGAATGTGCCGTCTGGTTGGTTGCGCAAGGTCCTTGGGTAAACTGAACCTACCTGTGGAGTATGGAGGGTTAGGTGAAGGAGAGGTGGATGGATGGGTAGAAGGACAGATTGATAGCAGGCAATGATACGGCTCTACATCCCTTCCACAACACTTTTTCATGATAAGCATTATTTTCTGTTAACCTACTGCTGTGACTGAGAACCGAAGATGGGGAGATGGCAATTTTACGCCAAGTTAGAGTAAAATCTTTATACTCAGTCAGCATTATGTTAATGTGCTTAGTTGCACAATAGATATTTTATAACACCGCATACTAAGTTGCCAATGAGTGCTGGATATTAGGTATTAAATGAGCCAAGTTTATGTATTCATTACTTGTCTTAATATTTAAAGTGAATACTTTGTTGCATATTGAGTAGGTTGTACCTTATATTGATTACTAAATTGCAAATTGAATGTTGCATATTGTGTTGCTATTTTCATGTTTTGATTACTTAGCTTTATACTCGTATTAGTGTCCCCCCCTGGGGAGAAGGTGGGAGGTAAAGAATATTTCCCCAGTATCCCTACTTGTCGTAACAGGCGACTAAAAGGGGTCTTTTTTTCTCCAGTCATTCTCTCCTTACTGTCCTCTTCTGCTCTTCTGTTCTGCCTCTCAGCTCATCTATCCTATCTCTCTTCTCTTCTGTCCTACGTGTCAAGTCTTCTGTCCTGCCTCTCTTCTTGATAATATTTCGTTGTTTCTTCCGGCCTTTATTTTCCCCCTACTGCTACAGTGCCATACAGCCATATGATGACTTAGTGATAATTCTTCATTATTCCTTCCTTATACTGGAGTGAGAACTTAGTTGGATAATGAATCTTTTATGACTTGTCTTGAATAGAAAGTCACAAACTGGATGTTCCATCTTGCATGTTGAATGTGAATCTAGCCTCCCAAAGATCCCTAACCCCTCTTAGTTCAGTTGATAGCCAGGTTTAGTCAGACTAAAGGGTTAATGTGACTAGTAACCAAGAAGATTCATTTATTCTAATCTGCTCTATATCCTAAACCCCCTTTCAGCTCAGGTAACGGCAAGGGGTAGTCAGACTGGAGGGTTGATTTGATTAGAAACCAGGGGGACTCATTTACTGTAACCTGGTAAAGATCCTTATCCCCTTTCAGCTCATGTGATGGCTAGGTGTACCTACATTGGAGGATGAATTTCACTAGTAACCAAGGACACCATTTCCTGCCTCATACCTAAGGGTTATCGAATTTCATGCAGTCACGACTGAGTATTCAACTTGTGATTAGCCCGGTTCCGTCAAGTAAGAAAAAAAATATTTTTGCATATTAAATACCTTACGCTTTCAATACTATTTTGGAAACTCAGTGATGCATACTGATCGTACTGTTGTCATATGTTGACGACCCATATATATATATATATATATATATATATATATATATATATATTGCCAGACGCCATAATCCCGTAAGGGGTGGCCACTTGACTTTGAGAGGGGTATATATATATATATATATATATATATATATATATATATATATATATATATATATATATATATATATATATATATATATATATATATATATATATATATATATATATATATATATATATATATATATATATATACCAGTATATATCTAGGGCTGAGTGCAAGACGGGCCAATGTCAAAAATTGCTCATATGGAGATAAGGGTACCAGGGAGCTTGTAAAATATAGGTATTTCAGTGCTACAAAGGCCAATGTCCCCAGAGTCTTAGGGAGGATGCTATAAAACAACTAGAAGACGGACCACGGAAACTTGCGCCTAAAATGCTGAAGGACCTGATTGATCTCGTTTTTCTGATTTCTGCTGGAAGTAGACATTTCTGCAGGAGCTTACAGGCAGCAGATGGTGTAGATGATGATTATTTAGATGATGACACCAGAATGTAATTTCTCAATAGTCTTTGAATGCTGAGAAATGATTGTTTTATAATTTATGGAGATCTGGCTAATGTTTCAATTCAGGAATTATTTTTTGTGAAAAAAATGTATATAATTTTCAAATTTTTGATTATAAACAATGGAAATATTTACTAAAGGAAATTACACTTAGGTAAATTTAATATTCAGTAAAAAACATGTAACAATAAAATAATTTAAAAAATGTGCTAATTATTACCCAATAAGAAAAAATTATCAATGTCGTAGGAAAATATTATTTACATATATTTATTTTCTTTTTTCACAATGCAAAGCAGCTTTTAGTTCCTGAAAAAGGCATTATGTGATTGCTACTTGGCTTTAACAACAGTGACAACATTACTTTTAGGTCCCTTCTTCCTAGCTGAATTTGAGTAAAGTCTGCAAACTTTTATATATATATATATATATATATATATATATATATATATATATATATATTGTTTACATTTAAATGATTGATTTCCCAATACAGCGGCTTATTCTGATTACTTATTATTATTATTATTATTATTATTATTATTATTATTATTATTATCAGATATTCCATTATCATGCATGTTGAAATCTTTCATGAACTAACCTGTGTAGTGCCAGTGTGTTCATGGAGATGTATATGACTCAGGTCTCCTAATATTACTTCACAACCTCGCCTCTCACAGTGACTCAGGACTGAAAGGAAAAAAGAGTTTGGTGGTCGTAGTAGTTGTAGTAGAGTAGTAGTAATAAAAGGAGGAGGAGGAGGAGTAGAAGTGGTTGTTGTGGTAGTAGTGTCATTGTTTTTATTATTATATTGTAGTCGTTTTGGATATTATTATTATTATTATTATTATTATAAAGAGTTTGGTGGTCGTAGTAGTTGTAGTATAGTAGTAATAAAAGGAGGAGAAGGAGGAGTAGAAGTGGTTATTGTGGTAGTAGTGTCATTGTTTTTATTATTATATTGTAGTCGTTTTGGATATTATTATTATTATTATTATTATTATTACTATTATTATCATTATTGTTATTATTATGGATGCAACTACTACTACTACTACCGGTACTTCTTCTCATTATTGTTATTATCATCATCATCATCATCATCATTATTATTATTATTATTATTATTATTATTATTATTATTATTATTGTCATTTTGTTGTTGATGCAGTAGTTATTCTTAGTTATGATTCTTAAAATTACTTTTATTTCATTGACAAACCTATTACATCCCAACAACATTATCATAATTCTCTCTCTCTCTCTCTCTCTCTACTCACCGGCTATAAGGTTGGCCATGGTGCCCGAAGGGACGATCAAGGCTGCTTCCTTTCCTAATAGGGACGCACCGCGCTTCTGTAGAGCTGGGGAGGAGAGAGAGAGAGAGAGAGAGAGAGAGAGAGAGAGAGAGAGAGAGAGAGAGAGAGAGAGAGAGAGAGAGAGAGAGAGAGAGAGAGAGAGAAGATTAAGGAATGTGGTGACAAGATTGACTGGTACAGTCGGGGTCATGAATAACCACCTATCCTCCCGTACCCTGGCTCATTTATGCGCTGCAAGTTACAGTGGGATAAGAGCGGCTGACAGGGAGGGGCCAGAGAGAGAAGGAAGGGTCGGTGGGGAGACTAATGATGGTGCGGGGATGGAGTGAGGGAGGGGAGGCAGAATGAGTGCGAAGTGGTGGTCACATTATTTGTCTAGTTTCTTTCATTCAGGGCATTATATAAAGATGATATTCAGTAGATAATACTCCATTACACCTTGTATAGCGGCGTCAGATAACAAGCATTAGATAGGTGTCGATATCAAGGGCTGGCTCGTGAGAGAAATATACTGACGTGACAGATCAAATGAGTTATTTAAGAGGAGCCTGTGGAGTCACATGGAGAGACAGGCTGACAAATGAGGATATAAAGGAGCGTTGTGGTGTGGATGTGGATGTGATAGGAAGCGTTAGGAGGAACACACTGAGGTGGTTTGGCCATGTGGAGAGGATGGAAGGTGAGACTCTGACGAGGAGAGTGTATGTGAGGTGGAGGGGGGGAGAGGGAGGGGGAGGCCGAGGATGAGATGGAGGGATGGAGAGGAAAGGATTATGAGAGAAGGGAGTGTGAGTTGGGAGCAGGGCAGTGAAATGGCGGGGGACAGGGCGACTTGGAGGCGATTTGTTTGTGGCCACCCCGTACGGGATTAAGGCGTCTGGCAATAGATAGATAGATAGACAGATCAAACATTAGAGCGGAGCCAGATACTCGTGTTTATCCGTATATTTTGACTTCGGACGCAGAATGGAATATGGTTGGCTTTGACTTTAGCAATGTTTATGTAAGAAATGTCCTCTACTCTTACAAGTATTTAATTTTTGGAATCAAATATCTTAATATAACCTTCGACATGACTGTGTCCACAGTAGATATGATCATCCTCTCGGTATACGCTCCCTCTATACAGTCACCATCATGTCAACTCTTTTATAGCATATCTATATGAAAAGGCTATTTAAAATAATTGTGCATAATAGGTAAATTAATTTGATGTCTGTGCACATAGGTGAATATAATAACGATATCTCATCATCTGTCCAAAGGAAAATGAAACAAAATCCTACCCAAACTCCCAAAATATATCCATGTCAATGTTTAGCGACACTGTTCAAGCCAAAGCAACCAGGAAAGCTTAGAAAGTAGTCAAGTGGCCTCCTGCCTCAGTAACCTATTGTAGTCTTCGCCGCTCCGGGGAACAATGTTGTTGATGGTTTGCTGGTTTCGTCTGAACAGCTCTCGCTCGTCCGTGGTGTGCTAGAGGAGGCTGGCTCGTGTCGTCTCGTTCTCTGGCTCCTACGTGTTGACACTTTTGGCCCACATAGTCTCGATGGCTCTGCATTAATGTTTGATCTGTCACGTCAGCATATTTCTCTCCCTAGGCAGCCCTTGATATCACCACCTATCCTAAGCTTGTTATCTAACGCCGGTATACAAGGTGTAATGCAGCATTATCTACTAAATATTATCTCCTGTATATGATGCCATGAATGAAAAAAATAGACAAAGTGACCACCACTTCGCATTCATTCTCCCTCTCCTCTCTCCCCTCCCTTACTCCATCCCCGCACCATCACTCGTCCCCCCACCCACCTTCCCTTCTCTCTCTGGCCCCTCTCTCTCAGCCCCTCTTAAGGGGCTTTCACACATTCAGGAGTCGGACGAAGAATCATTGCGAGTTGCTACTCTTGAGACACTCTGCACCCTACTCCTGACAATTCCTCTATAGTCCTACGGACTCTCGGCAATGTCTCAGGACTCCTCGCGCACTCCTGATATTTTTGACATGTTCAAAATTTTTCGAGAATCGCTACGAATTTTTTTACCTCCTAGCTCGTACCTAAGGCGTTCGAGACTACTCTTAGCGACTCATAGCTACCCTCAACCGATTCTTGTATCAAAAAACCTTTGCGAGTTGCTAAGAATCGTTGTGAGTAACCAAGAGTAGCTAGGCGTCGTTATGAGTTGTTAAGACTAGCAAGGAGTCTTCCAAGAGTAGGTAGGAGTTTCAAAGGAGTGCTCAAAAGTTTCGTTTCGTTTCATCCATGAGTTACGAAGAGTAGCTAAGCGTTATCTATGAGTCGCTACGAATACGCCAAGAACATGGTAAAAGTGTGGTAGGAGTCACTGCGAGTTTGCTGGGAATCCCTAGTCCGCATCCACCAACGCCAAGAGCACAATGGATTGGAATCCCTTGTAGTTGTAGCAGTGGGATTCACCATTGTGGGGGGCACCTGACTGCAATATGCTTGCCGTCCAAGGCACCGACTGCGTGGTGGAAATTCCATTTGTTGGAGAAAAGGGAAACCACCTCCTCCCACTGTTCTGGCGTTGTGTGGCAGGCCAGGACATCCTTCAGGTACTCGGCAATGATGGCCTCACAGGTCTTGGGAATGATAAATGAGATGGTATTGTGGGCCACTCTGAAGCCATATGAAAGAGTTTTGTAGCTATCTCCAGTCGCCAGGTAGCGTAGAGTGATGAACAACCTCAACCCAGGTGACAATGACTTCATCCAGAAGCTGTCCTGCTTCTCGATACGGGAACCAACTCTTTCCAGCAGTTCCATGAACATGTCATCCACTCGAAGAAAATTCTTGAAGCTATGGGAGTCCCCTAACTTCATCTCTTCAATAAGTTTCTCGTACTGGCCGTACATAGGACGTCGTTGCAGCCATAACCTTCTCCAAAGGGTTCTCTTTTGTTTCCTTTTCTTCTTCTCAAGTAACAACCTACTTATTGCATCACTGATGTCGGCTGCTTCACATGCCAAATCCACCTGCAACTTCAGCAGTTTCAAATCGCGGGCACCTCCGGCCATGGTCGTTGAGGATACACAGGTCTATGCTGAATACAAGCTCGCTATTGAATGAGTAGTCCACCTGCATCACATTCTTTAGATATTTTTTTCCGCCCGACACTCCTGACAGACTCGCATCAAATTCTTGATGGTCGTATCGCACTCATAACTACTCTAGTGGGGGTCTTAGCTACTCCTAGCTACTCTTAGCTACTCATGGCTACTTGTAGACCTTTACGGACCATTTGGTTCGGCAATGTGTAGTGACTCTTAACTACTCATAGCGCCGCCCTAAGGAACTCGTAGCAGTGCATAAGCTATGCGTAGCTACTTGTAGCACTCACCTGGCGCACTCATAGATTGCTGGATTCTTGGCCAATCTGACAAGAATCTGCGATGGGTTAGAACTCTTGGCGACTTTTGACCGGCTGATGAATGTGTAAAAGCCCTTTTTCTCCACTGTGACTTGCCGCGCGAAAAGGAGCCAGCCTGAGGCACGGGGTACGGGAGGATAGTTGATTATTTATGACTATGACTGTACAGGCAGACGGATGGATGGGTAGACAGCCAGATACATATATAGATTGACTGGTTCATTGATAGTTGATCAACTGAGTAATATGTATAGACTGATGGATGGGTAGACATAAATTGACTGACTGGTTGATTAAGATATATGAACAGAGGCTGATAGATGGATAGTTACACAGGAAGAGATATACATAGTTAGACCGATAGATAGATAGACAGATAAGCACTGTCCAATATTTATATCCGTATGTATGTATGTTCATAAATTACCATACACTTGCCATTAACAGTACGTTTTATACCCACTGTTCTGCATATACAGTATATATATATATATATATATATATATATATATATATATATATATATATATATATATATATATATATATATATATATATATATATATATATATATATATATATATATATATATATATATATATATATATATATATATATTATATATATTATTATATATACATTATATATATATTATATATATATATATATATATATATATATATATATATATATATATATATATATATATATATATATATATTGTGTGTGTGTATGTGTGTGTTTGAAATTGTGTATGTCTGTATGTATACATGTATATACCTATATGTACGTGTGTATGTGTATGTGTGTGTTTGAAATTGTGTATGTCTGTATGTATACATGTATATACCTATATGTACGTGTGTATGTATGTATATATGTGTGTATGTATGTGTCAAGTACGTGTGCGTGTATCTATGTATGAATGTCTGTGTGTGTGTGTGTGTGTGTGTGTGTGTGTGTGTGTGTGTGTGTGTGTGTGTGTGTGTGTGTGTGTGTGTGTGTGTGTGTGTGTGTGTGTGTGTGTGTGTGTGTGTGTGTGTGTGTGTGTGTGTGTGTGTGTGTGTGTGTGTGTGTGTGTGTGTGTGTGTGTGTGTGTGTGTGTGTGTGTGTGTGTGTGTGTGTGTGTGTGTGTGTGTGTGTGTGTGTGTGTGTGTGTGTGTGTGTGTGTGTGTGTGTGTGTGTGTGTGTGTGTGTGTGTGTGTGTGTGTGTGTGTGTGTGTGTGTGTGTGTGTGTGTGTTCTTACCTTACCTAATTGTTCTTACCTAATTGTATCTTTACAGGAATGAGTCAAGCTCGTACTGTCCCGTGTCTTAAACCATATTTATCGTACATATCCTTAAATTTGTGAATTGTTTTGGCACACACTATTTCATTCGGTAGTGCATTCCTTTGATCAATTGCTCTGTTTGGGAAACTGAATTTCCTTACGTCTTTATCACCTCTTCTTATGCAGTTTTTTGCAGTGTCCTCTTGCTGATGCTTCTCCATATGTTAAGTAATCATTTATGTCTATTTTCTCCTTTCCTGATATGCATTTATATAGCATTATCATGTCACCTCTTTTCCTTCTCTCCTGTAGTGTTGGTAGATTCAGTTTATTTAGTCTTTCTTCGTAGCTTAGGTCCCTTAAGCTTGGTATCCATCTTGTAGCGGCCCTTTGAATTTTTTCAATCTTGTCTATGTGCTTTTTGAGATGAGGACTCCAGACTACTGATGCATATTCCAGGGTTGGTCTAATGAATGATGTTATTACCTTTCTTAGCATGTCTTCATTTATGTATGTGAATGCTATTCTCGTATTTGCAAGCAGTGTATACATGTTCCGTACCTTCTCGCTGATGTGGTCAGCCGGAGATAGTCTGTTATTGATAATCACACCTAGGTCTTTCTCTCTTTCTGATGTATATAGGGTTTTATTTCCTAACTTATAATCCCAATCAGGTCTTTTTCCACTTTTACCAAACTTGATTACATGACACTTGTCCACATTGAATTCCATTTGCCATGTACTACTCCATTCATGAAGTTTATTTAATTCTTCTTGTAGCTCTTTACAAGAGTCTGTGTTAGTAATTCTCCTTTGTATTTTTGCATCATCTGCAGACATATTCAGATAGCTCTCATTTCCAGTGTTACTGTTTATATCATTTATATACACTAAAAACATGATTGGTGCCAGCACTGAACCCTGTGGTACTCCACTAGTCACTTCTTTCCATGATGAGTAGTTTCCTCTTAGCACTGTCCTCATTTCTCTTTTTATGAGAAAGTCTTGCATCCAACAAAACAGTTTGCCTCGAATGTGTGTGTGTGTGTGTGTGTGTGTGTGTGTGTGTCTATTTGTATGTGTACATGTGTGTTTGTTCATAAATTCCCTTACACTCACCATTAACAGTAGGATCTTCGCCATACGGATCAGCTCCCAGTACAGCCTCCATGATTGTCCTTCTCATTGCTGGTGACGGCTGGCTCGTGATGTCACTTCGGACGTCCACCACTCTTACCCCTCCACCACCGCTCCCTTCACCGCTGTCCTGGGGATGAGGTAAACAACAAGAATGATGATGATGATGATGATGATGATGATGATGGTGATGGTGGTGGTGGAGGTGATGATAATGAAGATGTTGATGACTATGGTGGTGATGATGATGATGGTGATGATGGTGGTATGGTGGTGGTAAAAGTGGCGGTACTACTACTACTACTACTACTACTACTAATGATAATAATGTTAATAGAGTGGGGTTTGTTAAGAAAGTGAGTGAGTAGATTTGTAAGTGTGTGTGTGTGTGTGTGTGTGAGAGAGAGAGAGAGAGAGAGAGAGAGAGAGAGAGAGAGAGAGAGAGAGAGAGAGAGAGAGAGAGAGAGAGAGAGAGAGAGAGAGAGAGAGAGAGAGAGAGAGAGAGAGAGAGAATGAAATAAATCTCCCTTTCTCGCTTTAACATAATCGTTTGTTTTAGAATATCTTTTATTTGTTACGAGTAGCTTGAGAGAGAATACTAGTTGAGAAGGGAGAAAAAGTGAGCAGATGAAGAGAACACTTTAATGAACTGTTGAACATAGAGAATGAAACTAATGCGAGTGTAAGTGGCTGGGGAATGGCCGGGAGAAGGAGGGAGTTGAGAAGACAGGGAGAAATCAGTAGGATGGAAGTTGTGGAAACAATGAAGAAAGTCAAAATAGAGAAAGCCCCAGGAACTGATGGAGTGTGTGGTGAAATGCTGAAGCATGGGGGAGAGATTGTAGTAGAATGAATGTGGAAGATGTGCTGATTGGCCTGGGAGGAAGGTAGAGTTCCAGAGGATTGGAAGTCAGGTATAATTATTCCCTTGTACAAAGGAAAAGGGGAAAAAGAAGTGTGTGGTACTCATAGGAGCATTTGTCTTCTTAGTGTAATAGGAAAAGTATACGGTAGAATACTTATTGACAGAGTTAGGGAAATAACAGAGGAATTAGTTGGAGAAGAACAAGGAGGCTTTAGGAAGGGAAGAGGTTGTGTAGATCAGATATTTATTTTTAAATCTTTAGTGGAAATGTTTCTAGAGAAAGGATAGAAGTTGTATGAGGCCTTCATGGATTTGTAGAAAGCATACAGTAAGACAGGGTGGATGGACAAGGATTGTGGAAAGTATTAAGAATATATAGAGTAGATGGGAAGTTGTTGAACGCTGTGAAGAGTATGTATGAGGGTGCTAAGGCTTCAGTGCGTGTGGATAGTGAACTGAGTTTTTCTATTTGAAGGTTGGGTTGAAACAGGGATGTGTCATGTCTCCATGGTTGTTCAATCTGTATATGGATGGTGTTATAAAACAGATACAAGGTAGGGCAGTGGATGTTGGAGTGGCCTTAATGAGAGAGGGCAGTGTTTGGAAACTCCCTGTACTGTTGTTTGCAGATGATACTGTGTTGCTAAGTGAAGACGAAGGGGAGCTGCAAGGCTTGGTGGATGAGTCTGGGAAAGTGTGTAAGAAACGGAATCTAAAGGTGAATGTAGGGAAGAGTAAAGTTATAGTCTTCGAGAGAGGTGAAGTCAGTGAATGTACAGTGAGGTTGGATGATTAGGAAATGGAAAATGTGAGTACGTTTAAGTACTTGGGTAGTGTGATGAGTAAGGATAGAAGTTTGGAGGGTGAAGTGCTTGAAAGGGTACAACAAGGAAGAAAGGTTGCAGGTTCCTTGAAAGCAGTGATAAGACACAGGGAAGTGAGCATGGAAGTGAAAAAGTTATTACATGCCAGTATTGTGATACAAACTCTAACGTATGGAAGTGAAGCTTGGACGTTGTTCGAGGGACACAAGTCAAGAGCGAGAGCAGTGGAAATGAGTTATTTGAGAGGAGCCTGTGGAGTCACATGGAGAGACAGACTGACAAATGAGGATGTGAAGGAGCGTTGTGGTGAGGATGTGGATGTGATAGGAAGCATTAGGAGAAACACACTGAGGTGGTCTGGCCATGTGGAGAGGATGGAGAGTGAGAGACTGACGACGAGAGTGCATATCAGTGAGGTGGAGGGGGAGAGAGGGAGGGGAAGGCCAAGGATGAGATGGAGGGATGGAGTGGAGAGGTATATGAGAGAGGGGGGGGGTGAATTGGGAGCTGGGCAGTGAAATGGCGGGGGACAGGGTGACGTGGAGGCGATTTGTTTGTGGCCACCCCGTATAAGGGATTAAGGTGTCTGGCAATAGATAGAGTGATAGATAGCTTGGGACGCCAACCATCAACCCTTTCGATGAATTGCTACCTTATACTCTGAGGGACAAACCATTCTCTCTCTCTCTCTCTCTCTCTCTCTCACACACACACACACACACACACACACACACACACACACACACACACACACACACACACACACACACACACACACACACACACACACACACACACATAATGCAACTCAGGGACGAGGGAGGCTGGTCACCCTCTTAAATCTCTGGACTAAAATGCCTAGCCCAGGTACTCAATTCGGTGAGGGGATGGTAGGGAGGAGTCTTTTGCGATGAGTATATGGGTCTGTTGCGTGGTAAAGAGTTGTGTGGGAGAGAGAGAGAGAGAGAGAGAAAGAGAGAGTTGTTGATGGTACTACTACTACTACTGCTATACTACTACTATTATTACTACCACCACCACTACTGCTACTACTATTACTACTACTCTACTGCGGCTGCTGTTGCTGCTGCAGCTACTACTGCTACTACTACTGCTACTACTACTAATACTACTGCTACTATACAACTACTACTCTTACTACTGCTACCACTACAACTGCTACTACTACTATTCTACTCCTCCTCCTCCTCCTCATACTACTACTTCTACTACTACTACTACTACTGTTGCAACAACAACAACTACTACTACGGCTTTTGCTGTTGTTACTACTACTACTTACCACTACTACTACTACTATTACTACCGTACTGTTAAGACTACTACTACTACTACCACTACTACTACTACTACTGTCAACATTACTACTACTACCACTACTGCTACTACTACTACTACTGTTAACACTACTACTACTACTACTACTACCACCACTACTGATACTACTAGTACTGTCCTGTGTCTGTGTTAAAATAATCACAATATAAAGAATCCAAAACCTTTTGAACTCAGCTGATTGCCAGGCGCAGTACACTGGCGGAAAATTTAGACTAATAACCAAGGAGACTCATTCCTATCTCATAACTAAGGCATGTAATCTCCTCGGTTAAGGAAGTTCGCTAACACCTCTTCCTAAACGATACATTTTCTAACGCCGTTTCTTAAGTGATTTATTCTGCTTATTGCACTTTACCGTTCTCTTATGTGTCACTTAAATCATCCTGTTATCACCATACTCTTCATAGATAAGAGACACATTGATATTAGCCAGCCATATGCAAAAATAAATCAGTAAGAAAGAGGTGATAGGGAGATGATTGAATTTTACTTACAGTTGTCTTGGCAGACATGATGCTGGCGACCCCTCCTCCAAACAGCGCCAAGACAGACTGGCTGCTCTGAGACCACCTGGGGAATATCTCAAGACGTTTGGGGGGTGAGAGGAAGGAGGGAGAGGAGCGGGAAAGGGAGCGGGGGAGAGGGAGAGGATAGAAAAAATGAGGAGGAAGAGTGAAGAAAGGGAGACCAAGAGAGGGAGAGAGCGAGTGGAGAGAAGGAGAAACACTGGACGAGAAAGGGACGAGGGAGAGAGAGAGAGAACTTTGAAAGATTAGGCTATCAGTGGACTCTCAGCATTTTTTGCGGTGGGGGCTTGAGTTGATAATGATAATGATGATGATTCAACTGTATTGTCACTTGTGTAGAAATTATTTCTAGGGTTGATGATGATGATGATGATGATGATGATGACGATGATGATGATGATGATGATGATGATGATGATGATGATGATGATGATGATGATGATGATGATGACGACGATGATGATCCTACCTTATCCCTGTGTTACATAGGAATTAGGAAGATTATGATAATGTGCAGAACGTGTGTGTGTGTGTGTGTGTGTGTGTGTGTGTGTGTGAGAGAGAGAGAGAGAGAGAGAGAGAGAGAGAGAGAGAGAGAGAGAGAGAGAGAGAGAGAGAGAGAGGGAGAGAGAGAGGGAGAGAGAGAAATATGAGTATATATATATATATATACTGTATATATATATATATATATATATATATATATATATATATATATATATATATATGTGTGTGTGTGTGTGTGTGTGTGTGTGTGTGTGTGTGTATATATCCGAGGTGCTACCGAAAAGTTCCAGTAATTTGAATATTGTAGGAAATTAAGTTACCTTACCTCCTAGTTCTCACTGTCGCCTTCGAAGTAGACCCCTTGGGCATGTATACAGTGGTCCCAGCGTTATTTCCACGAGTCCATGCATCCCTGGAAGCTTCAGGCGTGATGGTCCTGAGCACCTCCTGCGATTCTGTCTGGATATCCTCAATCGAGTCAAATCGACGCCCTTTCAGTCGTAATTTTTGCTTGGGAAACAGGAAAAAGTCGCAGGGGGCAAGGTCAGGCGAATAGGGTAGATGGGGAATGACTACCTTGTTAGTGGAAGCCAGGAACTGCCGGACAACAATTGATATGTGGGTGGGGGCGTTGTCATGATGCAGGACACAGTCCTTGTTCTTCCACTGTTCTGGACGTTTGTGGCGGATGTTCTCCCTCACACGCTGCAAAACTTCACAGTAAAACTTTCCGCTGACAGATTGACCGGGTGGGACAAAGTCCTTGTGGACAATCCCTTGGATATCAAAGAAAACGATCAACATCGACTTGACATTGCTGCGCCATTGGTCCGCCACTGCGAAACCGCCAAATGACCTACACACCACGTTACAATAGAAAGCGTAACTCAACAACATGTCCTTTAACAGGCACAGCCGGTGCCACCCTGATGCACAAAGGGTGCTGCTGACTCCTCCTAGCGGCAAAAGGCAGAACTACAAATGGTTGGCTCCCTCTGTTCAAATTACTGGAGCTTTTGGGTAGCACCTCGTTTGTGTGTATATATATATATATATATATATATATATATCATCATCAGCCGTTTGAGTATCCACTGCAGGACCGGCCTATCCCGACCGAAGTCGGGACGATACAGCCAATATATCTCTGCCAAGTGGCTTAGGCTGTCTGGTAGAGATTGTATGTAGGGTGAGAAGTGCTTGTAAGTGTAATTGTTGTGTTGGAATGGCTTTGGAT
Organism: Coenobita brevimanus; assembly: GCF_032717465.1. NCBI lineage: Eukaryota > Metazoa > Arthropoda > Malacostraca > Decapoda > Coenobitidae > Coenobita > Coenobita brevimanus. Next base: position 3,662,357 of record NC_137022.1, read on the forward strand.
GTGTGTGTAGTCTGTGAACCAAGTGTAATCGGCCCGCGCAAGCCGACTGGGTCCAAGCTTACTTTATAGTAGGCGACACTGGTTCAACCACAGCACCCCTTGTGTTCGCCAATGAAGTACGTGGCCGGGTGAACACTCCCAAAGTTTTTTACCCTGGCGGGGCGCGAACCCTGGCTCACCCGTGTACGAAACGCACACTCTACCACTGTACCACAGAGGCTCCATATATATATATATATATATATATATATATATATATATATATATATATATATATATATATATATATATATATATATATATATATATATATATATATATATATATATACTGTACCTGCAAAAGGGTGCGATTGTAATCCCATTGAAAATCTATGGGGATTTATGGTTCAGGAATGGGAGGCTCCAGAGCAGACACGGGAGGCTGTAGAAAGAAAGGCGAGAGAGGTATGGGAGAGCATTCGACATAGGCCAAATATATGCAGCAACCTGGTGGACTCTCCTCCGACCAGACTGTGGAAGGTCCTGGATGCTCAAGGTGGAGGGATTAAATATTAGGTCACATTGGCACAATAGTTTTGTGTCCTTGTTTTACAGTATGACTGTTTTTAAAGATTTATGTTTTTTTCCCAAAATTAGGTTAAATATGCTCTATATTATCATTTGGGGTTTTGCTCAGTACATAATAATATGTCCCACAGTATTTGTAATGACCATAGTTGCATAGATAAAACTGAAAAATTTGATATCTACAGTAAGTATGTAACTGCGAGGACAAAATAAAAACTTAGTCAATTTGTGTCTTCCTACACCTGAATTTAACTTCATTCCCTTATTTTTTTTTAATCTACTAGAGTGCATTTCCCTTCCTCTCCTGTCTTTTTTTTTTATCCCGACTTTTTCTCACTCAACACTTATTACATCTATTTCATTCGTCCCTCACATTATTGAGATCCTCTTCCCATAAATGCTAAAGTTAATAAATTATGTCTCCACCAATGCTACCACCAACCAAAACATTATTACATAATCTCCATATATCAGTGTGGGTAACAATACTCTACATAATTAATGCAATAACAACAACCGAACTGTCTGTCGAAATATTTGCTATTTCGCTCTCTCCGTGGTGTCAAATTCCTACAGGGTTCAGTACAATAAGCTTTGTTTAAGTGGCTATGATATAAAGGGTACAGCGTTGTGTTCTTATTTGACCATATGAAAATGAAACGTTATTTCTCCATATACACAATACTGCATCTCCATATCTCAAGCAATTACAGAACAACAAACTATGAAAAAAACAGCAGGTATTTCTGAACTCCGTGTATATTACAAACCTATCACTGAAGTCATAACTGGGCTCGTGTGTTTCGTCGGAGAGAGTCTTATTAAGGTTCAGTTTAGTGAACCCGTCCATCATGAACTGGCCAATGTTCGGTGGCCCGTCATTTCTTCAACCGTGGTTTCGACCCTCCTCCAGCCAGGGGGTGTAAAGGAACCAGGGATCGTGACTGTACAATATTTAGCATACACACAGAGCATACCATCTTACGCTGTTTTAGTTGCATTATAGTGTGTCTGTCTGTCTGAACCTTATTACGTACTTCAGATTAATTAGGTGCTTTCTTTCTTTTCAGAGATACAAAATGAAATGGGAATTGTGCATTATCAGTAGAAAACCAGGTGGTGAACTGCGTTGTCCTAACAGCCATATGAAAAATGAGGTACAGGATTACCAGAACTTTCTCCAGAATGTTGACCAGTTTAGAGAACTTGATGTAATGCCCACTGAGGTTTCCTTCAAAGGTTATGCAGAAACGCTCGCAGCCAACAAGGGAAAGTGGCATAAAGCGTGCCACTTTAAGTTTGCAACCTCGAAACTAGAAAGAGTACGGTAACAATCTGTGAAGAAATGAAAATAGAAAAGGGGGTCAGAAGAGGAAGTTCAAATGAAAAGCATTGGGAAGCCCCAACCAAAAAACAATGCATCTTCTGTTGCAAGGACGTTGGCAAATTACATAAATGCTCGATTATGACCCTCGATCAAAAGCTTAGGCAGATGGCAAATGAAGTTCAGGATGCAGCATTACTCGCCGAAGTTGCTGCAGGGAATTTGGTTGTAATCGAGGCACAATATCACTAGGATTGTCTGACCCAATACACAAATTGGTATCGGAGTTCTCAGTGAGTCGACTATGGATACGATAATTTAGATAAAAAACTTCTGGAAGCACGTGTGTTTGCTGACTTTGTGTCATATATTGAGAGTTGTGATGAGGTAGGGACCTATATATTTAAACTTGTGGAGCTTCACAGCCTCTGTGTTCACCGCTTGGAAGATTTCGACATAGCAGAGTCAAAAAACACGACTCGGAGACAAGCTTTGGGGACACTTTCAAAGTCAATGCCAGGTTCAGTCAGATGGATGGATTATATTAGTCGTGTCCAATGAGGGATTAATGGAGCTTTCTAGAGAAACCATTGACTCAAGGGACTATCAGGCTGAGGCACTTTCGATTGTAAGAGTCGTGAAATATCTTCGTCAAGATGTCTTTGACATTTGTGGATTTCAGTTCATGGGCAAGTTTACACCTGGCTGTCAAAGTGAGTCTGTGCCAAGAAGTCTAAAGACGCTAGTCTCCATACTGCTTAGTGGAACATGTGTAAAACAACAGAGCACCCCAGAGTCACAGGCATGCCTAATAATTTGCCAGCTCATATTATTCAACATGCACCATATGTCGCAGGGTGATAAAACGCGTCACTCAAAGGACAGAGAACCTACCCTGCCCCTTTACTTGAGTCTCCAGACACACACACTTACCAGAAACAAGAAAATGGGGCAGAGACTTCTCACTCCTGGTCTGAGTGCAAACTATAACCGTAGGATTGAAATCAAGAGTGCAATTTGCTTTGCAAGCATTACTTAGATGAAGGTCATGTCTGCCCCAGTCTGCTACGCAAAAGCTTCTTCACAGTTGAGGCTCTAGATAACATGCACCATAATCCTTCATCGACAACAGCTGAGGACTCTTTTCACGGAACTGGCATTAACATGCTTCAGTTTCCAAAGAAAGACAACAGCAGAGAGCAGAGAATGTATAACACTTGACTGGAAGGGTAAATCAAACTACACTTTGCCAGTGAAGTACACAACTGTCCCTGCTGTGGCTAGCTAGAATCTCCTTCTGTCTGTATCGCCAGTCAGTCTAAAAGAAATATATGAAATACTGGTACTAGAAGATGAAACAACTGCTGAGAAGACCTGAATTAAGAAAACCTCTGAACTGCTAGAGAAAGAACAGCTTGAAAGGGATGACAAGGTTGCCTGGGCTGCATTCCATGCAGCAGCTCAGACAGAACCATCTGATCCATCTGCTTTGACTGCATTGACCTGGACAGACTGTCTGCGGGCAGAGCAAAATCGACCAATCCCCGAAGGTTGTGCTTGGAGAAAGGACAGTGATTCGTGGAAGCTTGTCTGGACACACGAGCGGCAACCATGTCCTGCAGGGAATTCATTAAATGTGGTTGTAAAGCCCAGCCATTCTGTAATCGTCACTGTAAATCTAAACTGGCAGGACTTCTTTGTACAAGAATGTGCAAATGTGGCGGTTCCTGTTAACTCTAAATGGAATAATGGATGTATTTACATAAACGCTTTGGCCAAAGAAAAATACGTAGGCCTACTCTTTCTTCTGCTGTGTTCCATAGTTGGGGGAAAGACATGCTGATTATCCATGTACTCGCTACTGTGATATACAAAAGTGTTTTATGATTATCTTCACTTGATATGGAATTCATTAAGACTTTTTAAAAATTTTCTCACTGTAATTATAGCATTTATAAAAGCATATTATTGTAGAGGTATTGTCCATATATGTTTGCATTGTGGTGTGGATGTGGATGGGACTGGCAGCATTAGGAGGAACACACTGAGGTGGTATGGCCATGTGGAGAGGATGGAGAGCGAGTGACTGACGAGTGATGAGGAAAGTGTATGTGAGTGGGTGGAAAGGGGAGAGTAGAATGCAAAGGAGTACAAAGGAACGGAAACAGCAACAGACCTTATGGTCCTTTTGAGGCTGCTTGTTGCAGAGAAGACTATCACTATGATATCTGATTCTGCAAGTAGAAGTAAAGATAATAAAGCAAGAAGGTTCTGCCCCATCCACCAAACCCTCCAGTCAAAGCTGGCAGGAAAGAAGCGATAAGTACCACAATGCAGCATGGAAAAGCTGACATGGAATTTTCATAGAAAAGGCTGAAAAATGGTAAGCTATAGTCTGTCCTATATCTATACAATACGGGTGTCAATGAGCGGTGGGGGAGGCGGTGGCTCAATCGGCAGAGAGGTGGCCTGTGGTCCTACCGGACCCAGGTTCAAATCCCCGCTGGAACAGGGAACAGTTTATGGATTTGAATTTCATGTAAAGCAGACTTTACCGAGACCTCCCGACATGTAAAAATACCCCAGCTAATACCAATACACCAGTCCTGTATGAGACAGCCCTAGCATGTATTCCATATGGACGGTGGGTGTTAGCACCGAAGTGGTGACATGTAGAGGTGTATCATATGTAGTTGGACTACTGGCCTTGGGAGCAGGCTGTGAAGCCTATGCCCAGAGTCGAACACATAAACAAAAAAATAAAGCTACAATTATCATTAATTACATATTACTTCCCTGCTGTAGTTTTATCATGATCTGAAATAGAGAAAAACAGTTTACATTATTATTCAGTCATGAAGGCTTTTATTTGGGGATTTGAAGAGAGATACTTATCCAAGCGATTTTTTATTGTCGCCAATATACAGCAGTCAATGACATCCCTGGGCAGTTTATTCCAAATGTTAACAACCCTGTTAGAGAACAAATGTTTGACTTCATTAGACTGGAAATGCTTTCCAATAATCTAATACCCATTACCTCAAGTATAGTTCGAAGGATCAGTTGGAAATTACTTGCCAACATTCATATTATCAATTCCTTCAATAACCTTGAATACTTGAATCAGATCTCCTCGTAGTGTGCACTTTGATAAATTAAATAACTTTAGTTCATTTAATTGCTCCTCGTATGATTTGCTCCTCAGTCTGGGTATCATTTTTGTTACTCATCACTGCATTTCCCTATATCTTTCCTGCAATACGGTGACCAGAACTGCACACAGTACTCTAGATGTGGGCACACTAAGGAATTGTACAGGGTAAGAATTATATATTCAGATTTGAACTCAAATGATCTACCTACAACTCCAACTAGTTTGTTAGCTTTCTTTATAGCTTCTGTGCACTGTTTACTTGGCTTCAGATCATCTGTTACAATTATTCCCAGATCCTTTGCATGGTTTACATTCATGAGTTGAGAATGATTCATTGTATAACTAAGTTGTTCAATTTTGCTTCCAGTATTTAGAAGTTTGCATTCATCAATAATAAAATCCATTTGACATTTTTCCTCCCAATTAAGGAATTCATCAATATCACTTTGAATCAAATTTCTTTGTTCTGGAGTATCTGCTCTATTACCAATCTTCACATCAGCAGCAAATTTTGATAATTTACACAACACTTCTTCACCAATGTCGTCTCTATAGTTCAAGAATAATAAAGGACCCAAAACTGAGCTCTGTGGTACTCCACTTATAATATTTTTCCGGTCCGATTCCTTACCACTGATTACAACTCTTTGTTTATAATTCGTAATCCAGCTTTCAATCCATCTTACTGCACTGCCACTGATACCACAGACGCACAGTTTCTTGAGAAGTTGGATATGTTGAATATTATCAAATGCTTTTTTTAAATCAAGGTAAATGACTCCGACTAATTTAATGCTGTCGTACAAGTTTATAATATCGTTGAAAAAGTCAAGTAGACAAGTAAGACATGACCACTTATTTCAGAATCCATGCTGAGAGACTTTGATGATATTGTTCTGTTCTAAATATTGACCAGTTTATCTCTGATTATGGTTTCTAATAATTTGCAAACAACTGATGTCAAGCTTGTTGGTCGGTATGTGCTGGGTTGAGACGTCTCCCTTTCTGAATATCGGAGTTCTATCTATCTATCTATCTATTGCCAGACGCCTCAATCCCGTTTGGGGTGGCCACAAACAAATCGCCTCCAAGTCGCCCTGTCCCCCGCCATTTCACTGCCCTGCTCCCAACTCACACCCCCCTCTCTCATATACCTCTCCACCCCATCCCTCCATCTCATCCTCGGCCTCCCCCTCCCTCTTCCCCCCTCCACCTCACTCACATACACTCTCTTCGTCAGTCTTTCACCCTCCATCCTCTCCACATGGCCAAACCACCTCAGTGTGTTCCTCATAACACTTCCTATCACATCCACATCCACACCACAACGCTCCTTTATATCCTCATTCGTCAGCCTGTCTCTCCATGTGACTCCACAGGCTCCTCTTAAATAACTCATTTCCACTGCTCTCACTCTTGACTTGTGTCCTTCCAACAACGTCCAAGCTTCACTTCCATACGTTAGAGTTGGTATCACAATACTGTCATGTAGTAACTTTTTCACTTCCATGCTCACTTCCCTGTTTCTTATCACTGCTTTCAAAGAACCAGCAACCTTTCTTCCCTGCTGTACCCTTTCAAGTTACATTTGCTAATTTCCAACCGCTTGGTACAGTGCCACTTATGAGAGAGAGAATGAATAAATGTGTTAAGGGTCTCACTATTTCATCTTTTGCCTCCTTTAAGACTCTTGGAGATATTCTGTCTGGCCTTGGTGTTTTATTTATCTTTTATTTATTTAGTGGAAGAAGTACATCTCTCTCACTCATAATAATTTCTTTGAGTGTGTTGTTTTCATCTACGTGTGCAGAGGACAATGTCTGGATCGAACATGGACTTTCTACCGTAAATAGCGATGTAAAGAAAGTATTAAGAATTTTAGCCATGTCTGTTTCATCATTTGTATGCTCACCATCTGCTGATACTGATGGTCCTATTGTTGGTGTTAATATTTTCTTATTTCTGATATAACTGAAAAATTCTTTGGGGTTTGACTTACTGATGCTTGCAATATGCACTTCAACGTTTTTCTTACTTTGCTTTATTAACTTTTTAGCATTATGACATAAGTTATGGTAAATATCTTTATGATCCCCATTATTAGTGGTTTTGTACTTCTGATAAGCAAGTTCCTTTCCTGAAAGACTTCTATAAATACTACTGTTCCACAATTGTGGCTTATCTGTGTGAGACAGAATGTTCATAGTACTGATCCAGTACTTTGGATCCGAATCCAAAGTTGTCGAGAGCACGTTAATGAAATATAACCTGCATTCCAGTTTCGTTTGTACTCATCTATGAACCCAGTAACATGCTGGTAACATTCGTCCTATAGCCTACACAAAGTACCATATGGACTTACAATTATAAATGTTTACCCATGTTACTCCATTTTAACAGTGTCTGTTCATGTTATAGCCTTAAATTTTTGTGTCTAGATTTAACTTGACACAATCTTCTCATATATTTGTATATGTATAATCTATTAAACCCTATTTCTTGCAAGTATTATTGATTACAATTTTGCAAACTGATTACTTCCTCCCAACGTAATAATACCCCTTCACTGTCGTTCCTATCTTGCCTGTCCTCTCTATTTCATACAAATACACTCCAGTCTTACTGTTGAACTAACAAGCCTCATTCTCCCTGTCTGTCTATTCTTTGAAATTTAATCTCAAACTTCATCCAGGACTGGCACCAGCAAAACGCTTCTAGCAATTTCTGTCAAAAGAGCAAACCTTATTACCGTTCTCCCTTACCACTTTAATCCCGGCATTGTTTTGGATGCATTCAGATTTCATATTAATACTCTCACCAGGATTTTCTTTAACAGAAACCTTGTCATTTTCAGTATTAGGAATGTAATTTGGCATTTGGAGTTGGCTAATAACTGACGATTTTGCTTATTTGAGAAAAATACTGGCAATCAAAGTGGTAAGCTCCCCTTCGTCATGTACCAACTTAATGTTCCACCCCCACTCTTCGGTTTCCTTTCTGATTTTTCTCTCGATAACATTTAATACCCTTTAATATTAACTCTAAATTAAATACTCAAAACTTTGCATAACTTCAACAGATATCCTATTCTTGTTGGATATTTTGTTTCACAACCTTTCAGCAGGTATTATACTTTACCTTTTAATGCGTTCCTGTCCCACTACACGTCCACTTGCTTTGATAATTCCAGTCGGCAAATTTTGTCCATTTATATTAATATAATAACGCCGAGATTTAACCAGTTCTAGATTTAAATTAACTGAAGTAACTGTATTCTCACAATAACCAAAATTTAAGAGTATGGAGCTATAACGCATTGATATTGACAATTTATTGCGCTATGAAATAAGATGCATTTACAAGAACTGAAATGATACTCAGGACACTTAAGTTTGAGTGATGAGGACACTTCACAAGGTCATATCACATTGAATTTAAAGAAACAGAAAGTAATGCATAACAAATGACAGACTTTGCAGGAAAAAATTTCCATCTGATGTGAAACAACCCCCTCCCATACCCATCGCTTAGTACCATTTGCAGCTCAACTGTTATGGTGACTCCTGGGTACTGTACCTTATTCTAGGTCGTATCTCTTTAAGTTAATTGTTGGGAAATCATATACAGTCAAAGGATAAATTATCATACACGCAGTGCACCCATCCCTATTGGTGCTGGAGAAGGATGCCTTCACGTGGTGGCATCAGTATATCCAGGCGGCTCCACTGTGCAGCTATACAGTTATCCCTCAGTCCTTTCCTTACCCTCCAGAAGGAGGATATTGGACTGCAAGAGAAGGGCAAATTCAGGCTGCAGTCCAGAAGGTTCATGTTTGGATAAGGAAACAACAACAACAACAACCATGCCAAACATTAAAAGCCACACCTGACTAGGTAGAGTTTGTGTGAATGAGTGCGTGTGTGGAGTGAAGCTTTAGTGCTAGGTGAATATTGGTACTAGTTATTGTGTTGGCAGTGGTACGTCACTTGAGAGGAGGTGTTATCTGCTACATAACATGGTTCCATTTCCATCAAACGTGCCTTGTTGGACAAACACATTCTCACATTACTGGGGCCAAGCACCATAAACAACATTCCTGGTAGGGATATAATTGGGAGAAAGAAAATATGTTTACCTGCTGTGCTACAGAATTTCTCGCTTAACAGTGACTAGTTGCGTGTGTGTGTGTGTGTGTGTGTGTGTGTGTGTGTGTGTGTGTGTGTGTGTGTGTGTGTGTTATCTTTAGCAGCAACAATTTTTCCAATTCAGAAAAAAGTGCAACATTAGTTTTCCTTTTCCCACCTCTCCCCTCCTCATTTACTTGTGTTTGTTATTCAAGTATACACGATGTTAGTGTTCTCGTGCACAGACTTTTACATATATCGTCCTTATCTAAAAATGATAAACATCATGTTAGAGATACTTAAAAAGTAGAATGCATGGATCATCATTAAAGAAGTGCTTAAACCCATCGCGTCTGACATATATTCCCGCCAACCCTTCTTCCAAGCTGCCATTTCTGAGACAATCGTCTATTTTTTAACCTTCACATCTCAGCTAATACTTAACCAACAATAAAAAACTAAGTTTCATAATACTCAACAATCGTTCGACTTCAAGCTGATTGCCTCAGATGGTCCATGAAGTGCGTGTAGTGAGAGAGTGAGTGGGGAAAAGGGGCATTTTTTTTTTCTTTGCCTGTGTCTGTGTGCGTAGCATAGGTGCGGTAACACAACTAAGGCTTAAACTATCCCTCCAAAATAATAACACTTCCAGAAGACCACAGTCCACCACAAACACTATTTCTGTGTCTATTTTCCAGAAGTGTGGCATGATTCTGCTCCAAGTCCGGTAACCATAGCAACGACCTTGAGGCAGGCTGTCTCTGGTATTGTACAAGGCAGTGTTCCTGTTTGCCTCACCACCATCCCACCACCACCGCCTTACACACACACACACACACACACACACACACACACACGGATATGTATGTGAGGCTTGCATTGTCTCTCGATTCTAGCACCGCTGTGCCACTAGAAGTCTGGGTATTACAACAGCTACTACAAATACTACTTCTGTTACTACTGCAACTACCACTACTACTACAACTACTACTACTACTACTACTACTTATTTTTTTTTTAAATAACCTCCATCCATTGGGGAATTATATTGTGAAGATCAAAACCAACCTTCCTAATACAGTTCACCATTTGGAGTTGTAATGTGAAGGTTAACACTAACCCTCATATTACAATCCGTTGGCCCCAAGCACGCCAACGGCTGTGGTTACCAACCATCTACTATTACTCTTATTATTTTATTTTATATATATTGATAATACAGTGTAAATTAAGACATTAAGCTATTGGAGTCGCTGGTCTATGTGACTCTCGACCACTGTAGCTTCGTAATCCATACCAGCCAGTGAGACAGGCCTGAGGGCTGATGATCTTGTGCCTCTGAGACAGCAGAGCAGACCTCACGAGGGAGAATGACAGCCGACATCTCATCTAGGCCATAACAGAACTCTGCAGTTGACATTTCTTCTCAGAAAGAACCTCTGCCAGTCTCGAGTAGAATCTCACTGCCTCTGGACCCATTCCACCTGATGTTGTGAGCACAAGGAGATTGAATCGACCATGGTCCACATGTTGGATCCTTTCTTGATAATTTCTATTTTTTTCTTGTTCATTCCTTTTGTGTGCAGCTTCAAGAGACAGTTCACGATGACACGCTGCCATGGGATCGAATATCCTGATGTCGAAGAACGCCCTCTGCCCACGTGTCCAGAAACCTCGAGCACTGACATCCACTGTTGCATCATTTGATGTGTTTGCTGTTCTGTGGGTGAAGTGTTCGCCGTCCAGGGGTAGCAGAGCTGGCTCAAACGTCACATCATGGCATATTTCCTGCAGCATTTTGGCAGTGAGGTCGCGTACTTCATCGTGTCGGATGCAAACAAAGCCTCCCTTCTTGCATTCTACTACTACTATTACTACTACTACTACTACTAATACTACTACTCCACAAAACTTAAAAAAAACAATTGTGTACAAAACAGGTATTCACCTACTGTCCATAATCGAAAATATTTACCACTAAAACAGATTTTTTTTTCCAGTACACTGTACTTTTTCATAATAAAAATATGTACACATACGAAAACTCTCAATAAAAATAAGTCATTGACTTCATCATGAAACAAAGTTTCTGCCTCCATTACTCACATAAATATACACAGAGCAATAAAACCATTTTTTTTCTAATTACACAAAAAACAACATGTGTACTAAACTAACGCTAACTTATGTATACAACCCAGACTTCAACCACTTGGTCATTGAGTGAAATTCAAAGAAACAGGTAGTGCACAGTGCCACCTGACATTCAGCACACCACCACCTCGTCATATGGCATTACTGTGGTCGGCGTGCAAAAATAGCAATGCTTGACGGCTTCCTTGCCTGCAGGTGTTGGAGGCAGTGCATCCATGTAATGCCTACTGAGGTAGTCCCTGCACGGCAACCTGTCAGGCAGTTGCTGTACATTGTGCCTCCGTTACCCAGCAGGCACTACTTGGCCATCTCTTAAGAGGGCCGTGAATTACATCCTTCTCAAACTGTCCCAGCAGGCACTGTTTGGCCCTATCTCTCCAGGAGGCCGTAAATTACATCCTTCTCAAACTGTCTTAGGGACGTGCTTGTCTGTGTTACTGTCCTTGTAAAGAATGAAGGCATTCAGTACACAGATGTCAGGTACATATAAGAATGCCTTCTTGTACCATTTACAGCACCGCCTCAGACAGTAGATGGTGCCAATCTGCATATCAGATTTATCGACGAGTCGCATGTTGACGTTATAGTCAATAACTGCATTTGGCCTGAAGACTGGCTGCCTTGTTTTTTTGTCGACCTTGCCTGTGTGTATCAACTTACCTTCATGGACCGTGAAGAGGACATTTACATTTTGCTTATCATGCCAATGCATAGCAAGAAGTTTACCTGATTTCAAGGTCCTGCACTTCCCCTTCATGGTGCCCTTGGGAAAGGATGGCCAATGTTTCCCCTCTGCGCGGGCAGTGCCACACTATCCAATCTTGTGTTCTTGCAGGTATTTTGCCAGACTTGGCGCCGTGTAATAATTATCGGTAAACAGGATATGGTTGCCACCGAAGTACCTGTCCATGAGCTTCTTCACTACTAACCCAGAGAAGCCATGGGTGTCGTCCTTTGATAACTCCGCATCACTGGCTGTATACACAATAAAATCTATCACAAAGCCAGTCTTGCAGTCACACGAAACAAGAAACTTTATTCCAAAATGATGTCTTTTTGATGGTATGTACTGTATGAAGGCAAGACGTCCCCAGAACAGAACAGGCGACTCGTAAATAACAACTTTCTGGAATGGCCTGAAGTATGATCTAAATTATTCCTTCATAATTTCTAAAATCAAGCTAATTTTCCACAATCTATCGTTCGGATGTTGGTCCATGTTGGATAAAAATTGCAGATAGTATACAGCTCCGTTCAGAAATTCGTACTACACCCAATGTGGAAGGCGCTAGTCTCGGCCCCTCCTTCCCAGACGACAGGTTACAGTTTCGAACCTCCCACGAGCAACCAGAATTTAGCTAGTATCAAAGCAGTGTCATTCGCTCACCGACTGTTAAATGAAATGAGAATTTTATTTTCATACTCGTAGGTATCAGTCAATCTTACTGCTGATTAAATGATGAAATTATGTTTATATTCGCGTGCCTTAAAAAATATAATACAGTACTAATAGCAGAAATGCATGTAACAGAATATAAGAAGTTCGGCTATGAATCAGTGTGATTAGGCGAGCTAGTGAGTTAGCACATGTCTTACTCCCTAGACAAGGGCATTATTTCAGCTAACCATCTTAGCTCAGTATCTATGATCTGTTCTACCACTCCAAAGAAAATCCAAGCAGCTAAAAATAATTTGTATGCAGTCAAGATATTCAAACATTTAAGAAATATCAGAACAGTTAAAACTCATATTGATACTCAAAACCAGATGAAGACGATTGGTGGAGTCTAAGGAATTATGGAAATGATATGTTTTATGATGAAGTAGCTTACATGATGTTTCCCCTACATAACTACATAACCGTCGGTCTCTCTCTCTCTCTCTCTCTCTCTCCGCACACACACCACTGTTCATCTGAATTCTCTGCTTCCATCTCTCCCCCATTATGACTGAAACGAGGCACCAGCCTTGCCCCATCCACCCACCCACTCTGCAATGCAACTGTTAACTAGTAATCTGTCTTTCTTGTATACGACTTTATTTTGTGGAATGTCTCAGCATGTCTTCTTCCAATGCACAGTGCTCCATTATTTGAAACACAGTGTGTCCAGGCATCTCAATGGAATAGATATTTGTGTGTTTACGTTTCACTGGAAGGAACTGACAGGGTTTTGATTTATGACGGTCACATACAAGTCAGTCCTAGTCATTCTAAGAACGAGACTTCAGTTCCCATCTCTTAATGTATAGCTGTTGTTGTTGTTGTTGTTGTTGTTGTTGTTGTGTAACCCTGGTCTGTCTGGCCAAGCAGAGCCATGAACCACAGTCAAGCAATCGCCTCTGCAGGGTTGTCCCGTGCAGTGATGGGGTGAAACCAGGATATCTGGCCTTAATCTGCATTTAGTCTCGCTACACCACTAGCTTTATAGCCAGTAGTTTGTTTAGTACAACAGTTGCCCTTGTAACAATATTTTCATATATAATTTATTTAAACACAAGTATGCATACTCGTAATGTTATTCCAAACTAGATTTTCGGCATTGATTTTTATTAGCGCCATATTTACTAATAGCGAATACTTTCATACACTGAGGTGGTTTGGCCATGTGGAGTGGATGGAGGGTGAAAGACTGACGAAGAGAGTGTATGTGAGTGAAGTGGAAGGGAGGAGAGGGAGGGGGAGGCCGAGGATGAGAACGAGGGATGGGGTGGAGAGGTATATGAGAGAGGGGGGTGTGAGTTGGGAGCAGGGCAGTGAAAGGGCGAGGGACAGGGTGACGTGGAGGCGATTTGTTTGTGGCCACCCCGAAAGGGATTGAGGCTTCTGGCAATAGATAGATAGAATAGAATACGTGCATGTTAGAAAGAACGGGAGCCCCTCGAAGAACCACCCAGGCTGAAGATTCTGTTATTGTTGCGGCAGCAGAGCCAACTCCCCTTACGAACGCGGTGCCCATAAGGGACAGTCTTCAGTTAGATGTGTCTGCGCTGACTGTCAGGCGAAGGCTGCATGACGCTGGTATACACCATAGAATTCCAGCAATGAAGGAACGCCTGGCACAACAACACAGAGAGGGGAGGTTAGCCTTTGTTCAACGCTACTTCCAGGAGAACCTAGACTTTTGGTCGCGAGTCATCTTCATGGATGAGAAGTGTTGCTCCTTCACCTCGCATGGTAGGGTTCACTGCTGGAGGAGAAACAACACCAGGTATATGATATTACCATTTTTATTGCTGATAAAATTCCGTACTCTTATTGCCCCCCTCCAGGCTCTGTCTTCGTTGCAGTCATCTGTTTTCTATCACTGTTACAGTGATTAACCGATATTCAGACTTTTACGTATGGAATAGGTCAATACTGAAGCTGTCTTCCGCAGTCTGCATACCCCTCCATCCTTGATTTCCAGTCTTTTAAAGGCAATATGACCAGGCATCTAAAATAATCAGGATCCCTTATTTTGGTCTTATTCTGTTCATATTGTCCTGGAAAAAGATATGATTCCTTCTACTCTTTGCCTCTGTTTTCTTTGTATAAAGACAGTGCCAAGAAAAAAAATGTGATCAGTACTAAATAATATAAGGTTAGGGGGACATGACATCACCTAGTATTCTGTCTCATGGCTGCAGTAATTAAAAAAAAAATAAATATATATTTAACATGCAGATACAAGAGGGTCAACATTTGTGATGAGGCACGATCGGGTCACGTTACCTGTAACATCTGGGGATACCTGACTCTACATGGCCTGGGTGACTTGTCCAGCAACGAGGGGCGTTATACTGCTGGCCAGTATGTCCATATCCTGGAGGAAGGTTTCC
>NC_137022.1:3682500-3753522 GCF_032717465.1 Coenobita brevimanus
AGCCATGTAACATCGACTGTAAAGCCGGGTGGCTCCAAAGGCGCTATATTTTTAAGCACCAACTTGTCACAGTCACTGGGGTCCACATCAAGCTCCTGAGTCAGTACGTGGAGGCGAGCGGCAAGTGGCACGCACCCCCGCAGAAGGTGGTGGTATTGACGCAGGGGGTACAGGCCACATTGCCGATATTACTTTTTCTTAATGTCCTTACACTATAGGACAAGGCCAGGTGGTCACGGCGATCACGGGAGGGGAGGCACATTCGCCTCCACTTCCATACGAGCTACACGGGTACACCGGACAGCTCCAAGACACATTCGCAAACATTTATTCTGTAACACATCCAATCCTTTCAGCGTGGCATCGGATGCCGAGCCATACACCTGTGCGCCATAGTCTAGCTTCGATCGAATAAGGGACTTATACACCATTAATAAAGATTTTCTGTCGGCACTCAGGTAGTACCCGCTAGGTACTTGAGGACATTTAACGGTTTATCACAACGAGCAAGCAAAGCATTAACGTGAAGTTTAAAATTCATTCTACGATCAAAATGTATTCCTAAAAATTTTACAGAATTTTGAAAAGGTACCGCCTGATTATCCAGAGTTAAGCACAAATTAGGTACGTTACGATTAGTGAAAACTATAGCGGCACACTTACGTACGGAAAACTTAAATCCCCACTGCAAGGCCCATTGGTGGATGGAGTCAAGGGCTGCTTGAATCCGCCCAGCCGAAAATTGTGCATTACGGGAAGAGTGCCATATTGCACAATCGTCAGCGTAGAGTGAGTATTTAAGATTCCTCGGGATGGGAGCTGATGACAGAATATCATTGATCATAATACTAAATAAAGTAGGACTAAGCACACTTCCCTGTGGCACCCCGTTTTCCTGGATAAATATATCCGATGTTACGTTACGGGGCAATTTCACAGAGAAAATTCTGTCCCTTAAGAAATTTGAAATAAAAACAGGCAAATTTCCTCTTAAACCATAAGCATAGAGCTTCATTAGTACACCGTGTCGCCAGGTCATGTCATAGGCTTTATGGATGTCCAGGAACACCCCTATCATGAATTCTTTATTGGCAAATGCCTCTGCAATACAATGCTCCAAATTCATTAAATGATCTAGTGAACTTCTGTATTTACGGAAGCCACATTGTTGATCATTTAACAAATTCTTCGACTCTAAAACAAAAAGAAGCCTATTGTTAACCATTCGTTCCATGACCTTACATAGACAAGAAGTCAACACAATAGGACGAAATGAAGTGGGATTCATAAGACGACCAGCCTCTTTGGGTATCGGTATGACGTGCGCAAAGTGCCATGAGTTTGGGAACGTTCGAGACGCCCAAATCTCATTGTACAATGATATCATCTTAATCAGGTTGTCCTGATTAAGATGCTGGATCATACCGTACGTGATGGTGTCTGGTCCAGGGCTGGTGTCTTTACAGGATTTAAGGGCAAGGAGCAGTTCATCTAGCGTAAACTCTTGGTTGTACGGGGAGTTTACGTCTTCTGTGGCAAAGTCTAATATCTGTAGCTCAGCCGTGCGTTTATGATGTTGGAAACGCTGGTCATAATTGGCTGAGCTACTTACATGAGAAAAACTCCTGGCGAGGATGTTAGCAACGTCCACGGGCTCGTCATAGATGTTATTATTTATTTGCAAGGTGGTAATGGGGAAATATGGGCCTTTATTATTTAATATTCTTATGGTGGACCAGACTTTACGTAATGGTGTCGTACGAGTCACCGTGGACACAAAGGACCGCCAGGAGTCACGTTTGGCCCTTCTTATTATTCTCCTTGCCTCAGCCCGTGCCTGTTTGTATGGAATAAAATTTTTCTCAGTGGGCTGACTATCAAAAATCCTGTATCTCCTATTGCGTTTTCTTAATGCTTGTCGGTCGGCAATCCGGCGTCCACCTAATGTGCTCTATGCTTCGCATGAACTGTAGAAGTTCTTGGGAATAGCAGCCTCAGCTGCGTGTAATATGGAAGTAGTCATATTTTCGACCTTAACATCTATGGTCTCCCCAGATATATCTAAATATGATCCTTGAGAAGGATCCCCAATCTGCTTTCTTATAGTTAAATTTTGGAGGTGGAGGGTCCGAAATGATGTCGCGTGTATAAGAAAGACAGATGGGTAAATGATCACTTCCCAAGGAGTCGTCGTAAGGGTCCCATGAGAGATCTTGATGTATACCAGGGGAGGCCAAAGATAAGTCAATGGACGAAAAGTTACCAGTACGATCATCTACACGAGTCGCTCTACCATCGTTCAGAAGACAGAGGCTGGACTGTAGTATTAGGTCGGCTACTTGCTCCCCACGACCATCGATCCTCAAGCTACCCCATTGATAGTGATGGGCGTTAAAATCGCCCAACACTAACTTATTCCCAGGGAGATGTTCAACTAGTGAATTTAAAGCATCACTATCAATGGGGCCATGTGGAGGACAGTACAGAGAGCAAATAGACAGATACGTGTTATTAAATTTTACTCTGCACGCGACAGCTTCCAGAGTAGAATTTAGAATCACTTCCGTTTGTGGGTGTGATTTATGTGTGTATATGGCTACTCCGTGACCTTCATATCTTCTATACGAGTGGTAGTGTTTGAACTGTGGAGGATCAGGGTGATCCTCCAGGCGCGTCTCCTGTAAACAAACAACGTCTGGCCTGTGTATAGAAAGCAAGATAGCTATATTGTGTAACTTATTCCCAATACTTCTACAATTCCACTGTAGTATAGTGAATGCGGCGGTTTAAGATTCATGGGGGGGCAGTGTGTTTAGTTTTTATGCCCCCGACCAGGCGAGTGGCTACCGGGGGACCTTTCCCGGTGCTTGCTGACGGAAACCTCCATATTTTGGTCAATAACAAGGCTCCCAGATTCCACCGAGGAAGAGCTATTCTTCCTCTCCCTCGCTGGGCTAGGAGCAGGGAGGACATGAGGACGTGGCTTTGAAAGGGTGGTGAAGTTATTTTTTACAGTCTTGTCAGGCTTCGATTTAGGCTTGACTGACTGAGAAGCAGCAGCGGCCTGTGAGTATGATGAAGCTTTGGGGAGGTCAGTTAGAGAGTTGGATCTAACAGGAGGTTTAGAGGTGGAGGTGGAGGTAGAGTGAGTGACTTGATTAACAAGCACGAGATCAGTCTGCGTCTCCACAGTGCACATCACAGGGCGGGACATCACTGCCGAAGCATAGGACCTATTCGGTGTAGGAGTTGCATGCAACTCCTTCACCTTTTTCCTTGCTTCGTAGAAAGAGACACCCTCAGTCGCCTTCACCGCACAGACCTCTTTCTCCTCCTTCCACTTGGGACAATCCCTAGAGGAAGTGAAGTGAGCACCCTTGCAGTGAAAGCAGCTGACACCTCTGGATGTGCAATGGTCAGCATCATGACCTTGCGTTGCGCACTTGCCACAGACTGATTGAGAAGCCCGACAAGACTTTTCATGGTGTCCATATAACTGACATCGTAAACAACGAAGTGGGTTAGGGATGTATGTCCTTACGTTAACAATTTCATACCCCACTTTGATATGGGTTGGGAGAGCCACTTTACCGAAAGTCAATATAACAGTTGCCGTTTTCGTCCTCCTGCCCTCGGAAAATCTAGTGATGAAACGGGCTTCAATTACATCTTCATGAGCAAGTTCCTGTACGATGTCGTCCTCATCCATGACCATGAGGTCCCTGCAAGTGATGACTCCCTTGCAGGAATTCATGGAGTGAGGGATCGTCGGCACAACATCATAGCAATGGAATTTGCTCATCTTCATCAAATCCTTAACCTGGGACGAATTTGCAGTCTTTACTAGGAGATCTCCGCTAGCAAGTTTTTTGACCTGTTCTACCTCTCCTGCACATCCATCAATCACCTTCTTGATAATGAAGGGATTGAGGCTGGACAGGGGAGTAGAACCAACCGCATGCAACAAAACAAAACTCGCATTTTTTACATTAATGTCTAGGAAAGGGCGTGTCCGGGGCCGTTCAGTCTGGGGGTAGTCCGTCCGTGAGACAGTCGGGGGTCGGTCAGGACTACCTCCCCCCCTGAAGGAGGGGGAGGCAGCAGTGGCGTCCGCCATAGTGACCACTTCCCCCTAACGGGGGAAGTGGGAAGGAGGAGGAAAAACGAACAAGGGACAAACAACTGGGGACCACACACCTATGGCTAAGATTGCCCTCTCAAACCACTCCAGGGAGGCCCGATCGTGTTAATTCACACCCCAGAGCGATCAGTGGGGGGGACCCTCCGTGGGCGAGTAAGCAAAGGCAATCTTAGTAAATAGATATAGACACTTACTATATCTCTAGCAAGGGTAGGGAGGAAAATTAGTACTAGCTATCCTAAGTGTCACCAGAAGGGTGAAAAAAAAAGCTAATGCCGGTGAGGCAGCCCTGAAAACTAGAGGAGAGCCAGAAAAACACGTCTAAACTCTCCACGACCATGCATCAAAGTCCTCACGCTAACTGACAAGAGCAAGGAGAGGGCTCTGAATGGGACAAGCTGAACCCGCTCACCAGAGGGCTGGTGTGACATTACGCGGGCTCACGCAGCGCGCTGTCTGGCTGACCTCCTCTACTTAGATCATGGGGAAGACCAATAATGCACGAAGGACCACAACTCCAGAGAGGTGGGGGGAAGGGGGTGCGATCTGATTGATATTACAGTGAAGTGCTGAGTGATTGGCATGGGGAGGTTGTGAGTGATGGTGGATGGTGTACAGCCATAAGAAAAACTATACCCTTCAGAGCAATGCACTGTGACACAACGACGAAGTGTTGTGGAATGATGGGACAGGAAAGTTTGTACAGAAAGCCATCAACGTCGGTTATGTGAGACACAGATATCAGAATTTGTGACAGAGATAATAAAAGCTAATTAGATCGTTTGACCTCTGTGCACAGAGACAATACATTTTATTATTGGCAGCGAATTCATTAAATACAAAATATTAACAGAATGGTGTAGAGTCGGCAATACACATGCAGATTGGCAATGACTATGTACACCCTGCTAGATGTATGATAGTAATTCATCCGATACAAGCCAAGTTAGTAAATTCAGTGTAATAATGATATGTGTTGCTTTCTACATATACTAAATGTCGAGTACAAGGAAAATAATAATACGTGTTCAGTCTCATTGTTTTAATATTTTGTATACCCACCCCCTGCATCCAAAACAGCCTCTAGACGTCGACGCATGGATGCCACTAACTGAACCATTCTCTGTCTGAAGCATTTAACCACCAATCTAAAGCAAACAAATGAACTCGTGCACGCCTGCTACACTATCATAGAAAAAACAGTTGATGTCTATAGATTTAATACTTCAAATAATTTATTTGTTGTATTCTATAGATAATAAGTGTTGAACAGTAGGAAAATAATAAACGTGCGAGTTTCACTATTAATCCCTGGGGGGACGCTCAGGGTAACGCAAACACATCTTAAATATTTCCCCACCATATGGCTCATTCTTGCTCATTATTCCAATTCTTGTAATGGGATTGTGATATGGCAACATTAGATAGGGGAGGGGCGAAGAGCAAGGACTCGCCCACATATAGCAGCTAACGTTCATTTCGGATCGAACATTCCTGGAGGTAACGATAGTTTTTCTTATGACTGTATAGTATACCTCACATCTACTTTCTCCCACCAGGAGTGAGATGTAGAAAACAATTACGATCGCTTTTCGGTAGTAATCATGATATATTTCATCGAGGAACAAAGATGGGAGAATAGGGAGTCCTGCCATGTCTCTTGTTTCTCCTACAAAGACATATCTTGGTTATTAGATAAAAATTGTTTAGGCTTTTATATATGTTTTAGTAGCAAAGGCAAGGAAAGGAGAGTACAGAATTTTCTCATATCTCTAGTTCTTCCCCCCAAAACAAATCCTAGTTACGACAGGGAATTGGTCGGATCTATGTCAGGGAATCGCACCCAAGGTTTGTATCTTGCTAACGTCTCTCGCCCAACGACAGCCTTCACCTACACTCAGTCTCTGCAGCAGCCACTTTTCTTCACCACTGCATCTCTACATCTCAAGTGCCCACCTTATAACATTCTACCTTCTTACTTCTCTCTATCATTACCGTAAATTCCCATAGGTTCAATCTCATCATAAATGTCACGTACAGTACGTAATAAATACTTACAGTACCTAACCCCTTCCAGCAGAGAACGTACTTTTTATTTAATTCCTGATACCACCTAACATGTATATTTACCATTAGGAGACCCTTACTGGAGGAGTGTTTCTCTCTCTCTCTCTCTCTCTCTCTCTCAAGAAAGATCAAATGACGATGGCAGCAAAGACAATTAACATTATGCATATACTAAGGGCCAGTCGTGTCTGAGGACTTTTCTAGTATACTAGAAAACAAAACTTTTCTTCTAAAATGATTACTAAGAAGTAGGAATGGCAAAAGTGCACAGATAAGAGATGAAAAAAGCACAGAAGCAAGAGAACATTCAGGATGGGAGGAGATTTGGAGACCTATACCCATTACAGCATTCCACCAGCTACAGGTTTGTGGCTAAAGTGTGGAATTTAGTAATGGATATAGATCTCCAAATCTCCTCTCATCCTGAATGACCTCTTGTTTCTGTGCTTTTTTAATCTATTATCTGTAAAATTTTGCCATTTCTACTTCATAACAGTCATTTTAGTTTTTTTTTTCCTAGTTAATGATCTTTTTGTCCAAGTAAAATTATGCATAAAACAAGTGTTAGATTTGGGTTGTTACATGCATAAGATACTAAGAGACTAAAACGAAGGTGAAAAGAAGTGTTTTGGTACGTTCTTTAACTGTAGGCTTTTTTTTTTTTTTTCCTATCGACCATTAAGGCCGGAGCCCCTAGTTATTAAGGCAAAAATATATATATGTATATACATTGACCAATATATACATATATATACGAACATATATATATATACATACATACATACATATACACATCCATGCATATCTAGGTACACACTTTCATGCACACGTACATATATATATATAATAATTTTTATTTTATTATTTTTTTGTATTCTTATTTTTATTATTTTTTTTTAATTTTATATATTTTTAACCTTATATTACTTATAATCAAAAATACCTAATCTAAATACCCTAAAACTAATCACCTAACAGACAAATCACTAACCTATACTAAATCCTAAGAGACAAATAACTAGACCTACACTAATGGTAACAAAGCCTCGACCAAGAGAACACCATCGACTGCAGATATGTAATGCCTTTCTACATTACACACCTGCACTCATCACCTGGTGACTGTCAGTCGAGGCACAACCTAATATAGGGGCCATCAGTATATGAAAGGGAACCAGACGAGTCAGGAACATTTCCATATACGTCAGCTGTCGTCCCTAATTAGAATAACTTAAGCAAGATGGTATAATGTATTTACATAATTTGTACAAAAAGTGAAGAACCTCGCCTAGCAGACCACCATCGACTGCAAGTGCCCAATACCTTCCTATATTGCACACTTGCACTCATCAGCTGGTGACTGTCAGGCGAGGAACTTGGCTTAATGTAGGGGACATCTATATTAGAAATAGATCAGTGGGAGGAGGAACTATTTCAAATATGTCAACTGTCAACCCTAATTAATAGGACAATATATACATATTTACCGTTGATAAAAACCATAACCACACAGTAAAAAAGTCACATCATTCTGATCAGTCCGGTCTCTCTCAGGAAAGCCATCAATTTATCAGTCATAATTTATCAGTTGTTGAATGCTGTGAAGAGTATGTACGATGGTGCTAAGGCTGCAGTGCGTGTGGATGGTGAACTAAGTGAATTTTTCTCTTTGAAAGTTGGGTTGAAACAGGGATGTGTCATGTCTCCATGGTTGTTCAATCTGTACATGGATGGGGTAATAAAAGAGGTACAAGGTAGGGTAGTGGATGTTGGAGTGGCCCTGGTGAGAGAGGATAGTGTTTGGAAACTCCCTGTGCTGTTGTTTGCAGATGATACTGTGTTGTTGAGTGAAGACGAAGGGGAGCTGCAAGGCTTGGTGGATGAGTTTGGGAGAGTGTGTAAGAAACGGAATCTAAAGGTGAATGTAGGGAAGAGTAAAGTGATGGTCTTTGAGAGAGGTGAAGTCAGTGAATGTACAGCGAGGTTGGATGGTGAGGAATTGGAAAATGTGAGTACGTTTAAGTACTTGGGTAGTGTGATGAGTAAGGATGGAGGTTTGGAGGGTGAAGTGCTTGAAAGGGTACAGCAGGGAAGAAAGGTTGCTGGTTCTTTGAAAGCAGTGATAAGAAACAGGGAAGTGAGCATGGAAGTGAAAAAGTTACTACATGACAGTATTGTGATACCAACTCTAACGTACGGAAGTGAAGCTTGGACGTTGTTGGAAGGACACAAGTCAAGAGTGAGAGCAATGGAAATGAGTTATTTAAGAGGAGCCTGTGGAGTCACATGGAGAGACAGGCTGACGAATGAGGATATAAAGGAGCGTTGTGGTGTTGATGTGGATGTGATAGGAAGCGTTATGAGGAACATACTGAGGTGGTTTGGCCATGTGGAGAGGATGGAGGGTGAAAGACTGACGAAGAGAGTGTATGTGAGTGAGGTGGAAGGGGAAGAGGGAGGGGGAGGCCGAGGATGAGATGGAGGGATGGGGTGGAGAGGTATATGAGAGAGGGGTGTGTGAGTTGGGAGCAGGGGAGTGAAATGGCGGGGGACAGGGCGACTTGGAGGCGATTTGTTTGTGGCCACCCCAAACGGGATTGAGGCGTCTGGCAATAGATAGATAGATAGAACAATGTCCCCATCACCCAGGATGGTGGAAAGGGTGAAGGGGACGTCTACTGCGCCGCAGTAATTTATAAGTGAAGCACGTTCACTAATAAATCCCCGACAGCGCAGGATGATATGACTGATAGATAGCACCGCATCATAGATGTCACAGTGCGGTGGGAAGTGTCTTTCCATATATGGTTTCATGTGGGTTAAAATGGTGGCATTGAGCCGTAACCGTGCTAATACTTTTTCTTCAAGGCGACTGGGGCGGTTGGCAGTGTCCCAGTCGCCCAGGTGCGGCTTACAAGTTGGAATATTTAGTCTGGTCCACTGACCTTGCCACAGAAGATTTATTGATTTCTTTCCGAGAGAGAGACTCGACTGTAGATCACGAGGAACGTCCCAAGTCTCCTCGAGCTCTACAGCTGACTTTGCAAGTAAGTCAGCCTGCTCATTGCCGTAGATACGACAATGACCAGGCACCCAGATCAGCGTGAATGACTTGTTGCATGAATGCAACTTATTAACGATGCGGCCCTGGATCTCGTGAGAGTCCGTAGTACAAGATGCAATTGCCTGAAGGGCTGATTTTGAATCTGAAAATATGACAAATGAGTCATGCCTAGAATTGAGAGCATAGTCTATGGCTTTGTCAATAGCAAAAAGTTCTGAGGTAAACACTGATGTATGAGTCGGCAACCGATACCTGAGGGAACATTCAGTCGACCACACACTTGCACCCACACATTCACTCGACTTGGAGCCGTCGGTGTACAACTGATGGGACCCCAAGTGACGCATGATGATGTTACGAAACAAGTGGTGGACCTCCGCCTCCGGCGCCTTGGCCTTTGGTGCTGGGAGCCATGATACATCCACTGTAGAGCCGGGTGGTCCCAAGGCGCTATATTTTTAAACATCAACTTGTCACAGTCACTGAGGTCCACACCAAGCTCCTGAGTCAGTAAGTGGAGGTGAATGGCAAGTGGCCGACGCACCCCCCGCTAAGGTGGTGGTATTGACGCAGGGGGGTACAGGCCACATTGCCGATATTACTTTTCCTTAATGTTCGTAACCCGTACGATAATGCTAGGTGGTCACGGCGAATACGGAGGGGAGGCACATTCGCCTCCACTTCCATACGAGCTACACGGGTACACCGGACAGCTCCAAGACACAACTGTAGGCGAGCTGTAGCTAACCAATATTGCGCAAAATGGCGTACTTACGGGTGACCACGATGCGGTTTTCACGCCGTAACTCGCGAACCGTAGCCTGAATGTTTTTCTAAAAATGAAAAGAAACATCCACACTTGACAAGCAGCGTTTTGGTGTATAGCGCGCTCGCGTACGAATGTTTGTTTTGGAATTATGAATGATGAAGAAGAAAGATAGAAGAACAAAATCAATATTTTTTTCGGTTCGATTTTGCGACTCTTAAGAAGGTTAACAAGACTAGGCGAGTAGTTTTGCACTGAAGATCTCTTAGTTCATAAGCTTAGAACCTGGTTTTGAGAGCGTTTTCGCACAAATGCTCGTATACCCTACAGTACAGGACGTCATTTTGAACCTGCTCCATTCCTACTTACGGAGTTCTACCACACTCCGTGATTAATCTCCTGTATATGAAAACGAATACAGCACTATTTCATTAATGTTAATGAATATAGCTTGCAGCCACATCATTGCAAGAGGCCTTCCATAAGCTTAATAAAATTATCTGTGAGTATTTAGAAATACTGGAAGACTGAATCATTCTAAAACGGTAAATTCTGAAGACGGAAATTGAATCTCACTGATTAGGTTCCTAGTCTGGGTATTCTTCTTTTTCGACAAGAGAGCAATTAAGAGTTTTGACCGTTTGGCAGTACTTAGCCTACAACCACACTATTTCTTAAAGTTAAAGGAATTTTATAATGATCACACTGAAAACCTCTCTGGTGTGAGCTGGGTTGGGTGAGGTGAGTGGTGTGTTATGACGTGAGGGGAGTGGGGTGATGTGAGTAGAGTGGGATGGCGTGAGTGCAGTATGGTAACATGCCACTCCCCTCACGTCAGTCCATTCCTCTCACGTCAGTACACTCCCCTAACGTAACCGCACTTCCCTCAGGTCACCGCACTCCCCTCACGTCACTCCATTCCCTTGACGTCACCCCACTCCACTCACACCACCCCACTCCACTCACACCACACCATTCCACTCACACCACCCCACTCCACTCATACCACACCACTCCACTCACACCACTCCACTCCACGCACACCATCCCGCTCCACTCACGTCACCCACTCCCCTTACGCCATCTCCATTCATGTCACCATACTACACTCACGTCATCCCATTCCACTCACGTCACCCCACTCCCCTCACGTTATAACACACCACTCACCTCATCCCACCCCACTCACACCACCCCACTTCACTTCCACCACCATACTCCACTCACACCACCCTACTCCACTCACACCACCCCATTTCACTTACACCACCCTACTCCACTCACACCACCCTACTCCACTCACACCACCCCACTTATCCCAATCTAATCACATCATCCTTCTCCTGACTGGGAGGCTCTCAAGCAGTACTTCTTCGATTTTCAATTGAAGTATTTTCTGCCATCACTGGCCTCAGTATTAACAACGCACTGGGCCTCTGGACGTCGCTCATGTTGTGGCCTCTGGACGTCCCTCATGTTGTGGCCTCTGGACGTCCCTCATGTTGTCCTCAAGAACTGTGCTTCTGTGCATACACCCTGCCTGGGTAAACTCTTTCGTCTTTGTCCATCAACTTGCACCCTTCCTTCTTGCTGAAAGTTTGCTCTCATTCAGTCTGTCCCGAAGAACGGTGACCATTCCCAGCCCTCTAACTACCGTCCAATTGCTATAACATCGTGCGTTTCACAAGTTTTCGAGTCTATTCTTAAAAAAAAAATAAATAAATAAAGCATCTTTCCTATCATAACCTTCTTTCTGATCGCCTGTATGAGTTCCGCCAGGGATGCTCCACTGCTGATCATCTCACCTACCTTTCAAACTCCTGGTCATCCACCTTTCTGGACTTTGGCGAAAGCTTTGCCATTGCACTTGACATCGAAAGGCTTTCGATCGAGTTTGGCATAAATCTTTAATTTCCAAACTGTCCTCTAACGGTTTCTATCCTTCTGTCTGTGCCTTCGTCTCTAGATTCCTTTCTGGTTGTTCTGTAGCTGCTGTTGTAGACGGCCACTGTTCTTCTCCTAAAGCTATCAATAGTAGTGTTCCTCAGGGCATTGTCCTATGACCAGCCCTCTACCTTTTGTTCATCAATGACCTTCGAAGCTATACATCTAACTCTATCCACTCATACGATGATGACTTCACCCTTCACCTTTCCATACGCTTTCCTCTGCTTCCATCTCAGCAGCTGCTCCAACAAACAAGGGATGAGGCTACGGCACACTTAATGTCTGACTTGGCTCATATCTCTGACTGGGGTAAAAATAACCTTGTTTTTAATGCATCAAAAACTCAGTTCTTTCATCTATCAACCCGACAAAATCTTCCACACGGGTACCCTCTAATTTTTAACAATATCCAACTCAATCCTGCATCATCTTTAAACATACCTGGGGTTTCATTCTCTCGGGATTTATCTTCGAAAGAACATATTACCTCCCTTGTAAAATCTGCTTCCAGGAGATTGGGTGTGCTATGCCGACTCCGTACCTTCTTTACCCCTACACAGTTGTTTACTTTGTACACGGGTTTTATTCGCTCCTGTGAAGAGTACATCTCTCATGTGTGGGAAGGCTCCCCACACACAGGTTTTCTCAATTAGGTGGAGTCAAAGGCGTTTCGTCTCATTACCTCTTCTCCTCTTACCGGCTTCCTTCAACCTCTATCTCTTCGCTGCATTGTTGCATCTTTATCTCTTCTATCACTGTTTCAATTGTCACTGCTCCTCTGAACTGTCTGCTTGCATCCCTCCACCACTACACGTAACACCCGTCTAGCAACAAACTGTCATCCCTATTCTGTCCAACTCTCTAATGCAAGAGCTAACCGCTAGTCCCAGTCCTTCAGGTATGCAACAGGTAAACTTTGGAACTGTCTCCCTCTTATTGTTTTGTTTTTCCTACTGCGTACGATCTCCAGTCTTTCAAACGCAGTGTGTCCAGGCATCTTGAAATGAATGGATCTTGAATTTGGTTCTGTTATCTTGTTTTTGTTTTTTTCTTTGAGGATGCAATTTACAGGTTTCTTCTTCCTTGCACACACACAAAAAAACTTTACTCACCTCACCCCACACCATACACACTGCCCGACTCCACTCAAACCACCCCACTCCACTCACACCACACAACTCCACTCACACAGCCCAACTCCACTTAAATCACCCCACTCTCCTCACTCCACACCACTCCATACACCCCCACTCCAAACACACCCCACTCACTTCACACCAACCCTTTCTACACCCCCCCCCCACTCAACTCTCACCACCCTACTACACTCACACAACCACACTTCATCCATCCCACACATTTGACACTGTCCCGCGTTCTTGTCATTTGCCGCTCACCCCATTCCTCTCAGTCCAACCCATTTGTACTTTTACAGCCGGAATAACTCAGACCTCACTCTCCATACGCCCTCCTCTCCTCCACTACCACCCTCCTATCCCATTTCACCTCAACCCCGACAACGTTAATACCTTCACAGAAGTCTCCTTACATCATACTCTCCCCTCCCAATTCCTCTCACACCTCTCAGTCCTCTCCCCCTCACTCATCCACACTCACTTCTACTTCCACTTTCCCTACACCCCTCTCTCTCCAGACACATCTCACACCTTTCAACCCACTCCCATCACATATTCACACCCGCTCACTCCTACCTCCATCCTCCCTACACCCTCTCCTCTTCCAACACCTCACAACCCACTCCCACTCACTTCCACTCCCCACTCACTCCAATTTCCACTCCTTACACCCTTTCTGTTCCCAATACTTCTCACACCTCTCAGTCCACTCCTCCTCACACACCCATACCCCACTCACTCCTACCTCTACTCCCTTTGCTTCACTCTCTTTACATCCTTTCCGCCTCTCGCAACTGTCTCACTCTCGCGCAGGGAGAGGCAGGACGCGGATTTGTGTGGTTGCAAGTAAAAAAGGCGTGGAAGAGGTTGTGATCCCAGCGGAGGAGCATGGCAAAGGTTGTTTTGACGTTGGTGCATAAAACATGAGCCCCCAGCAGCGTGTTTGGGGAATAGGATCACACGGAACAGTGGTATGTTCTGCTCTGGTTAACAAGTGTGTGTGTGTGTGTGTGTGTGTGTGTGTGTGTGTGTGTGTGTGTGTGTGTGTGTGATTAGCGTAAGAGAGGATGGAATAATGGAAGGATAATTGGGTGTAAGGGAAGAAAGGAAGGAAAGACTTGGGAGATGCTGAACTGGTTTGGCATATGACACTACCTGGCCTGGGTATCTTGAGAATGTTTGGTGTGTAATAAATAAACCTAAGGCAGGCCTAAAGAAGGGGTTTTGATTAAGGAAGGAAGAATCAATAACTGGGTATAAGAAAAGAAGTAAGTACGTAAGGAAGAAAGGACAACTGAACTTACGATACGCAGAGTTGAAGGAGTGTTGAACGTAAGAGAGGAAGGAAGGAAGGAAGGAAGGATAGTTGAGCATAAGGTAGGTAGTATGGAAGGACAGTTTGGCGTTAGAGAGGAAGGAAAGAAAGAAAGAAAGAAGGGAGGTTTTGGAGGACGGAAAGAAGGAAGCATAAGTGAGCGTAAGGTAGGAGGGATGGAAGGAAAGTTCTGTGTAAGAGAGGAAGGAAAGAAGGATGTTTGAGCATATAAAAAATGAAAGAAGGAGACTTGGGCATAACGTAAGAGGGAAGACCTAATGGACAATTAGGACTGAAGAGAGGAGGAACAACTGAGTAAGGATGAGGGTGAGGAGGGAAGAGATTCAGGAAGAAAATCGGGTAGGTATGAAATGGAGGAAATAAAGCAAATGGATCAGAGGAAGAAAATGACTGAGTGAGAATGTAGGGAAAGAAGTGAGCGAGTGTGTGTGTACAATGGAAGATGAAGAATGACAAAAAGAAGGTGAACAGGTGATAAGAAAAAGAAGAATGAAGGGGAAAGAAATCAATGGTGGTAGGGAAAAAAGTAAGGCATGGGGTGGTGTGAGGAATGGATTGGAGTGCTACGAAAAGAAGGAAAGGAAGGAAAATGGCAAAACAAGGAATACAGAAAAGAAGTGAGATGAAGAGTGAGAAAGGGAAATCCCACAGGTAAAGAATGAAAGAAAAAAGGTAACATTTAAGAGAAGTGAGTAGAATAATGGAGAATGAAGAGAAATTACCAAAAAAAAAAAAAAAAAAAAGCAAGAAAAACTGAAGGATGACAAAAAAGAAAATGTAGGAAACTGAGAAAAAGAAAATTGAAAAGTGAGGTGAGGGATGGAAGCCAGAAAGCCAAGATATGAAAAATGGATTGCTTGGGACAGGGGGCGAAGCGCTAAAAAGTGCTAGATACATGACTCGATATATATATATATATATATATATATATATATATATATATATATATATATATATATATATATATATATCCGTTCTCGGAGAGCAATGGAAAGGTCAATGTTGGGAATATCTTTAAGAGACAGAAAGAGGTCAACTTGGTTGACAGAGCAGACTAAATTCAAAGGTACAGTATTATAGAAGTTATAAAAGAACAGAAATGGAGGTGGGCAGGCCATATAACATGAATAAGGGATAACCGATGGAGCAAGAGGCTGACTGACTGGATACCTAGAGATTGTAAGCATAGGAGAAAAAGGCCAAACAGGAGATGGAGAGATGAGATAGAGAAATTTGCAGGGAAAACGTGGCAAAGATTGGCTCAGTCAAGGGATTCGTGGAAAAGGTTGGGGGAGGCCTTTGTTCAGCAGTGTTTAAGGGACAGCTTCCCGTCCCTTGAACGCCTAGTATGCAGCTGGGTTCTCTTTCTAGACCGGAGCTTAGACAAATAAGAGAGAGGCAGGACACAAAAGCTCAAGGCAACAACCTTACACGTGTATTGACTAATTTTATTTGTGGAACAGGTAGATGTCTCAACAACAGGAATCTGGGTAATTATATGTCATATACTGGAATCGTAGTATCGCACAGCATACTATTTGGTCAATAGTTCAGGATTGCAGGTGAATGGCACAATAAATAGTGTTCGTTGTATTTCGGGAAGAGGAAATAGCTCGCTGTCACATGGAGGGAAATAAGAGCTGTACTTAGGTTGGGCAAGTATTACGCTGGTCTTGTAGTGCAGAGAAATTACACTATAAAGGCCGAGTCTGATGTTTACTGAAATCACTGCACTCTTATTAAATCTCTCTTCTTACTCTCACTGTGTCACTGTTTGCCTGGATCTTGATTACCACATGTTACTAGGCCTTGGACTTATATTCTGTTGGATATCACCTGCCCGATATTCTAGTCACTATCACACGGTCACTGCACTATTCACTGTCACCTGCTGTCGGTGGGACGGCGGCGTGGTTAGTGGGACGGCGGGAGGACTCACGGCTCGACTCCTGATGAGGAATGAGTCCCGCCTGTGGCCTCTGTATCCAGCGGCCATGAAATCACTCGTAGGGGCGTCCTCTCTCGTCCAGGGATAGGGGCGGCGAAGGGCCCTGCACTGTCAGGGCTGGGAGTTGGAGTGCAGCCCTCAGGGCTGGGGCCGAACAACCTCCTGAAGTGTGCACTTAGGCGCCTGACAGAGGATGAGGGTCGTCGGCGTCGGGGTGGGGATAGGCCTCGCCCGGGGGACCTGGGGGCTGCTGTGGGGGCCCAGTGATTGCAGCCTCCTACCATCGGGGACGCCGTCAGGAGTGAGCTGTGGCATCTGTTGTTGTTGGAGTCCATCAGGTAGGGTCCCTCTGGAGTCGGCTAGGCAGAGTACAACACTGGGGATAGCACAGGGCCTCTCCACAGGTCCTCGGGACTGGGACCCTCCTCCCGGAAGGTATCACGTCGTGGGGGTGTGGCAGCACGTGACGGAGGAGTGGCTGCTGGCCACCTCCTGCTGTAGGGCCTGGCTACTGGCAGTGGCCTTTTAGGGGCCCGGCTACTGGTCATGGCCTGTGTGGGGAAGTAGCTACCGGCCATCTCCTTCCAGGAAGGCTGAGCGGCTACTGACCATCTCAAGAGCACCTTCGGAGCGGCTACCGGCCGTCTCAGGACGAAGGCGGGAGTGGCTACTGGCCGTTTCTTGAAGGAGGGGTGAGAGGCTACTGGCCGTCTAAATACGAAGGCGGGAGCGGCTACTAGCTGTCTCCTGAAGGAGGGGTGAGCAGCTACCGGCCATCTCAAAACGAAGGTGGGAGCGGCTATTGGCCATCTCCTGAAGGAGGGGTGAGCGGCTACTGGCCATCTCAAGGGCACCTTTGGAGCAGCTACCGGCCGTCTCAAGATGAAGGCAGGAGCAGCTACCGGCCGTCTCCTGAAGAAGGGATGAGCGGCTACTGGCCACCTCAAGGGCACTTTCGGAGCGGCTAGAGGCCATCTCAATACGAAGGCGGGAGTGGCTACCAGCCATCTCTTGAAGAAGGGGTGAGCAGCTGCAGGGCCTCTCAAGAAGGGCGTGGCTACCGGCCATCGCTTGGGTGCTGCCTGGACCTAGAGTAATAGCTCCACCCCTGATCCTGTCGAGGGTCAGCTCGCCCACAAAGTAGTCTCCATATCCTGCTATGGCAGCGGCGGGTGAGTTCTGGGTCATAGGGGCACGCGGCCCAGGCGGACTTATGTCCCTGTCACCCGGGATCAGGTCGCGCTCTGTCTGCCCCTCTGTAGGCTCATCCTAGGGGTGTTGTGTTGCCCTCAATCGCTATTCCCGGCATTTTAATATATATATATATATATATATATATATATATATATATATATATATATATATATGGAGCCTCTGTGGTACAGTGGTAGAGTATGCGTTTCATACATGGATGGACCAGGGTTCGCGCCCCGCCAGGGTAATAAACTTTGGGAGTGTTCACCCAGCCACGTACTGCATTGGCGAACACAAGGGGTGCTGTGGTTGAATCAGTGTCGCTTACTGTAAAGTATGCTTGCACCCAGTCGGCTTGCGCGGGCCGATTACACTTGGTTCACAGACTACGTACATCCAAAGCCACTCCAACACTACAGTTACATTTACAAGCACTTCTCACCCTACATACAGTACAGCCTCTACCAGACAGCCTAAGCCACTTGGTAGAGATACATTGGCTGTATCGTCCTGACTTCGGTCGGGATAGGCCGGTCCTGCAGTGGATACTGAAACGGCTAATGATGATGATGATATATATATATATATATATATATATATATATATATATATATATATATATATATATATATATATATATATATATATATATATATATATAGATATATATATATATATATATATATATATAAATATAATCAACACACACATATATATATAGATATATATATATATACTGCTCACACACACACACACATATATATATATATATATATATATATATATATATATCATCATCATCAGCCATTGAGGTCCACTGCAGGACCGGCCTATCCCTACCGAAGCAGGGACGATAGAAGCCAATGTATCTCTACCCAGTGGCTTAGGCTGTCTGGTAGAGACTATGTAGAGTAAGAAGTGCTTGTAAGTGTAATTGTAGTGTTGTAGTGGTTTTGGATGTGTGTGTAGTCTGTGAACCAAGTGTAATCGGCCCACCTTAAACCGATTGGGTGCAAGTATACTAGTATGCTGGTTCAACCACAGCACCCCTTATGTCCGCCAAAGTAGCAAGTAGCTCGGTGAACGATTCCTAAAGTTTTTACAACTCTGGCGGGAGGCGAACCCTCGTCCACCAGCGTGCGAAACGCCACTCTACAACTATACCACAAAGGCTCCATATATATATAATATATATATATATATATATATATATATATATATATATGTATATATATATATGTGTGTGTGTGTGTGTATATGTCGGCGTAATGTGCAAGCATTATTCTAAATTCAAATTTTAACGTTTTTTTTTACGGCGATTCAATGGCGATAAAGGTACAACGGCGGCGTGCTGTCGATGATGTATCGTCGATGTGTCGGCGAATGCATCGGCGCCAATGCGGAATAAATCGCACGCACCTCGCAGACAAAACGCCGAGGCCATCGCAGGTGCCTCGCCGTCATCGGCGTATTTAAGGCAATTAATCGACGGTTCATCCGCGAAATGTCGGCGATATATCACCGACATTCATAAGATGAAATATTACTGTCGCACAACCTGGTACGTATTGTACAATTTACGTAGGCTATGTCGTATTAACCTCACCGATGCATCGCCGATACATTGCCGATGCTTCGCAGTATAGGCCCTCTCCCACTTCGGCGTAAATGGGCACGATGAAGCCACGATGAAAATCGTGGCTGAAGTCGGTGATGTGTCGACGATTCTGACCAAGAATCGTGGTGTCGGCGTAATACCGGCGACACCAGTGCGACAAAACGCCGAAACCTCGGCGGAGTATACGATATAACTGGCGACTAGTAGCCGACATATCGCTGATATGTCGGCGTAATGCACAAGAATTATTCTAAATTCAAATTTTAACGGGTTTTTTTATGGCGACTCAATGGCGATAAAGGTACAACGGCGGCGTGCTGTCGACGATGTATCGTCGATGTGTCGGCGAATGCATCACACGCACCTCGCAGACAAAACGCCG
Organism: Coenobita brevimanus; assembly: GCF_032717465.1. Classification (NCBI taxonomy): domain Eukaryota; kingdom Metazoa; phylum Arthropoda; class Malacostraca; order Decapoda; family Coenobitidae; genus Coenobita; species Coenobita brevimanus. The sequence goes on from NC_137022.1 coordinate 3,702,100, forward strand.
AGGCCATCGCAGGTGCCTCGCCGTCATCGGCGTATTTAAGGCGATTAATTGACGGTTCATCCGCGAAATGTCGGCGATATATCACAGACATTCATAAGATGAAATATTACTGTCGCACAACCTGGTACATATCGTACGGTTTACATAGGCTATGTTGTATTAACCTCACCGATGCCTCGCTGATACATTGCCGACGCTTCGCCGTATGACCGTATGACATCTTAACGGTTTTTTTCACCGCCGACGCCTCGCCGATGTCGGCGATCATACGCGGTTTATACGCCGGGTAATCACTGACGTCGCCGAGGTGTCGCCTTGTTGTCAATGACTAATCTGCGAAATTTTACAAAATTGTGGAAGGCCACGACGTTTTCATGCAGCATGAAAACGTCGTGGCCCCCCACGACAAATTTCCACCTCGTGCGACGTATCGGCGCCATGCCACGAAGGGACAAGATTTTGATCACGAATACCCACGATTAGGGATTTTTGACACATCGTGACTTTATCTTCCACACTTTCGCCGAAGTGGGAGAGGGCCTTAAGACCGTACGACATCTCAACAGTTTTTTTCACCGCTGACGCCTCGCCGATGTCGGCGATCATACGCGGTTTATACACCAGGTAATCGCCGACGTTGCCATGGCGTCGCCTTGTTGTCAACGACTAATCTGAGAAATTTTACAAAATCGTGGAGGGCCACGACGTTTTCATGCAGCATGAAAACGTTGTGGCCCCCCACGACAAATTTCCACCTCGTGCAACGTATCGGCGACATGCCACGAATGGACAAGATTTTGATCACGAATGCCCACGATTAGGGATTTTTGACACATCGTGACTTTATCTTCCCCACTTTCGCCGAAGTGGGAGAGGGCCTTGAAAACGTCATGGCCCCAACGATAAATTTCCACCTCGTCCGACGTATCGGCGACATGCCACGAATGGACAAGATTTTGATCACGAATACCCACGATTAGGGATTTTTGACACATCGTGACTTTATCTTCCCCACTTTCGCCGAAGTGGGAGAGGGCCTTTATAAATTACTGCGGCGCAGCAGACATCCCCTACACCCTTTCCACCATCCTGGGTGATGGGGACATTGTTATGACTTATAAATTGATGGCTTTCTTGAGAGAGACCGGACTGATCAGAGTGATGTGACTTTTTTACTGTATGGTTTTGTTTTTTATCGACTGTAATTATGTATATATTGTACTATTAATTAGGGTTGACAGTTGACATATTTGAAATAGTTCCTCCTTCTCACTGATCTATTTCTAATATTGATGTCCCCTACATTAAACCCCGTTCCTCGACTGACAGTCACCAGCTGATGAGTGTAAGTGTGCAATATAGACAGGTATTGGGCAATTGCAGTCGATGGTGGTCTGTTCGCCAAGGTCCTTCACTTTTTGTACATGTTATGTAAATACCTTCTACCACCTTGTTTAAGTTGTTCTAATTAGGGCCGACAGCTGACGTATATGGAAATGTTCCTGACTCGTCTGGTTCTCTTTCATATATTGATGTCCCTTATATTAGGTTGTGCCTCGACTGAGTCACCAGGTGATGAATGCAGGTGTGTAATGTAGGAAAGCATTACATATCTGCAGTCGATGGTGTTCTCTTGGTCCGGGTATTTTTACCATTAGTGTAGGTTTAGATATTTGTCTCTGTAGGATTTAGTATAGGTTAGCGATTTGTCTGTTAGGTGATTAGTTTTAGGGTGTTTAGATTAGGTTTTTCTTTATAATATAAGGTCTATAAAATATAAAACCAAGAAAAAATTTAAGAAATAAAAATACGAAAAATGAAATAAAAACTATTATAAATATATGTACGTGTGCATGAAAGTGTCTGTATATATGCATGGAAGTGTGTGTGCATATATATATATATATATATATATATATATATATATATATATATATATATATATATGGAAGTGTGTGTATATATATATATATATATATATATATATATATATATATATATATATATATATATATATATATATATGGTAGTGTGTGTATATATATATATATATATATATATATATATATATATATATATATATATATATATATACGGCCTTAATGACCAGGGGCTTTGGCCCCAGTGGTCGACAGGGCAAAAAAGAAAAAATTGTGTGCGTGACTCAACCACTGCTTTTCGTCTGGTCCACAGGTTAGTGATAAAGCCTCACAATTCCCTCTTCCGTTGTTTCCACATGGAAAGTTATAGAGAAGAGAGTAATAGTGTGTTCAATAGCAAAGTTCTTGTGTGACTCAACCACTGCTTTTCATCTGGTCCACAGATTTTAACATCAAATCAAGTAATCTGCCAAACGCGTCACCACACTTACATACCACACACTCCTCCCCCCCATTCATTGTGTTAGGCAAAAATCTAAATCATTGTACCTTAACCTAAGTTCAGGAGTTTCTGTATTATAGATCACAAGGGGAATAATGTAATCGAAGTGTATTTCATTAGTCTAAAATGATAATCTCATTCTCGGAAGTTGTGTAAATATTGAATTAGGTCATTTTGGGTCTTACCATTTACTGAATTGAGTGTTATGATTAAGTCTCATCATTGAAGTGAAAGTGTTCTTGTAGGAGAGTGGTGCAGGATGTAATATTGAGTCAGTGGTTTTTATATCATTTTACTAGCGTCCCTCCTCGAGTCCTTCAGTGACCAAGGAGAACGACGTCCACTCATAACTAGTAGGAAGGGGTTTAACAGAAACACAGAGTCGTTTGGCTGTTATCAACACCTGCTTGTAGTGAAGTGAATTTTCCATGCAAGAGTTCACTGGCATCATTTATGTCTCTAGAGAGCAACACAAGGACAGTAGACAAGCTAGGAAAACTAAGGTTGACCATGAAATGATGAAACTTGCCCAATTTCTGCAAGCAAGAGATCCCTTCGGTGAGGAATCTGCATTATCCAGTTTGACTACTGGAATTACTGCTGATGGATTAGTCAACGTGGATAACGCAAAGACAGTTGGTCAACATTATATCAATTCAGTGGTCAGAAAAGAAGTCGAAGAGTATTCTTTCAAGAAGAAAAATTAAGTTGTAACTCTTAATGTGCAGAATAATGTAAACGTAGACCTGAAGTGGTCGAAGTAGATCCACCTCTTTTGTTCCAGCGGTTCTGCAAGGAGGTCTGTTTCTGCCGACGATCTTGCTGATGTGTTCACTTATGAGCTTTGCACCCATCCACAAGTTTTGTTTGCAAAAGATGGCTTAATGAGGGAAGCCAACAAACCTGCTTTGTCTGATGCAATATGGTTGTGCACTGGCTGTTCAAAAAACATCCATTGTCCTCCATATGTTCAGTATGTTTTAGATGGGGGTTCCCTCCTGCAACGAATTCCCTGGCCATGGAGCTGAACATATAACTGCATGTTGAGAATGTACATCAGCTATGTTATGCACAAATATGGGCATGAGGCAAAAGTTGTATTTGATGGTTATCAAAGTTTACAGTACCATCAATGAAAGACATAATCCACTTAAGACGAATATAAGGGTATACAGGGAAAAGTGTAAATTTTTTACCTGATATGGCAGTAATGATGAAAAAAATATAAATTTCTTGCAAACCCATGTAACAAGCAGAGATTCATTGCCATGTTAGCACAACAAGCAGTTGAAAATGGCATAAAGGCACTCCAAGGGAATGAAGATGAGGATGTGTTGATAGTGCTAACGGCCATTGAAATTGCAGAAAAAGGCCCAAGAGTGGTTGTTGCAGATATCTGTTACCATGCCAGGACTAAGAGTTGTAGGATATAAGAGAGGTCATACCAAAGAAAAGAAAAAGGTGGTGTGAAAATTAGGGATATCACTTTCATAAAAGAAAAACTAGGTGAAGAGGTTTGTAGAAATATACACTTCATACATGCTTTTTTGTTGGGGGGGGGGATGCGACACGATGTCCAGAATATATGTTCTAAGAGACTCGATCAGAAAAAATTCCAAGCGGACAACTTCAAAGGTTTTACAGAAATACTCATGTCTTCAGATGCCATGAAGGAGGACTTTGTTGTCGCAGGAGACAAGCCTTTAGTTTGTCTATATGGTAGACAGCAGGATGAAGGTCTGGATTCGCTTTGGGTGAATAGATTTTTCCAAAAGGCAGCAACAAGTGTTAGGACGGTTGATCCGGAAAGCCTACCACCAAATTCTGCAGCAGCTCAGCACCACAGTGTGAGAGTGCATGATCAAATTAAAATATGGAAGGGAATAGATGATATTGACCTAGAAGGATAGGGATGGGTCGTGAATAGAGGGAGATTAGTTCCTGTAAAAACAGATAAAGCAAGTGCTCCAAATGAGCTGTTGAAAGTGATAAGATGCAAATGTATCATAAACCTGACTGCAGAAGGGTACTATGTACAGTTAAACACAGAAATTGGTACCACACTTCACATCGGGGCAACGCAGCCGTTCCATCCTTACCGAGCGGCGAGTACCTGTGTTAAGCCCCGCCCACCAGTTCACACAGTCGAACTTTACGGGACAGTGTGAACCGAATCAAGACGTCTATTGAGTACGATCATATGAAGGGTGACAATCTGTTCCTCATAATACGGGTGAAACATATTTAATATTCGTGAAAAGGTTTACATGACTTCAATACAAACAGTAAGAGTTATTTAATTCCTGAGGAAATCCTATGTAACTACAGACGTTAAGTGAAACAAAATGCAGCCTTTATTTGTAATACTAATATTTCGTCTATCCACTTCCTTTCTCAATAACATCCCTCAGTTTGTCAGGCATGGAATATACAAGGGTGCGGATCTGTTCAGGCCTATTTCTGCAAATTTCCCACTGGGCGTTGACGTGATCCATGAGTTGCTGAGGTGTTCGCTCGTGCCTCATTTTCCAGGCATTTACCATTTGAGCCCATACATGTTCAATAACATTTATATCAGCTCCTTTGCTTGGCCAGTCAAGAAGTTGAATGTTATCTTGTTCCTGAAACCACTCTTTAACATGATGAGCGGTGTGAATGGGGCACCTGTCATGCTTGAATAATATGGGTCTCTCTGGGAAAGGATAATCTTTCTTCCTAAGAGAAGGCAAGAAGGAGGTTTGTAACAGCTCCACATATTTTGCTGCTGTAAATCGTCCCTCAATGTGAAAGGCGTCCCCCATGCCAAGTAGTGACACCCAACCCCATACACTGCAGGTGGTGTGACCGGAACGGGCTACCTGAACGATGTTTACGGGGTCGTATCTGAGTAAGAAACCAATGTGTAATTATAAAATAATAGGGAATTGGTAAAGATTATATATATATATATATATATATATATACTGTATAGATAGATAGATGCAGAAATAGATATAGGGATATATATATATATATATATATATATATATATATATATATATATATATATACTGTATAGATAGATAGATACATATATATATATATATATATATATATATATATATATATATATATAGAGAGACACACACACACACACACACACACACACACACACAGTAAGGTAATATGTATGCAATGCAATGAGGCTTTAAACAGAGGACACCCTCCACAGTATTATGAAACACATGTACAAGGAAGCTACCATATCCAATTATAGTAGCCGCAGCGAGAAATGAACGCTGTGGTGGGGTAGGCGGGATGACCTGGGATTCCCCCACTGTTGCCATATCCACATGTCACCGACCAAAGAGGTAGGATGTCACCGACCATCGGCCACCGCTGCAGCCCCGCTCCATGATCCTTACCCTGTGTCTCTGGCTTTCTCTTTCTCTCTCGGTTTCTATATAAACTGGTGTATTTCCGAAACTAATTATGAAATTATTATGACTTTTGTTCCACACCACCACTGAGGTAAAAATCAAGGAGAGTTTTCTGTATAAAGGTTTCCCCCCCCTCCTAAATGTGGCATATGAGCGGGGGAGTGCGGCCTTGCCGATACCTCCGCCTGACCTATAATTATACACTCGCCAGAACTGACCTGCCCTCAGACAAGGGGGGGGGGGAAACCTTTATACAGAAAACTCTCCTTGATTTTTACCTCAGTGGTGGTGTGGAACAAAAGTCATAATAATTTCATAATTAGTTTCGGAAATACACCAGTTTCTATAGAAACCGAGAGAAGGAGAAAGCAAGAGACACAGGGTAGGATCATGGAGGCGAGGCTGCGTGGCCGATGGTCGGTGACATCCTACCTCTATGGTCGGTGACATGTGGATATGGCAACAGTGGGGGAATCCCAGGTCATCCCGCCTGCCCCACCACAACGTTCATTTCTCGCTGCGGCTACTATACATATGTCGAAAGAAACAGGCCATGATGCAAGAATGAGGACCAAATTTATAGAAACTACGTAATTAGAGTCATCTTACCGTGTCTTATTTCGCCGCCAACAGTGAAGCTAGCCATGCTTGGTGGACGAAAAACATTTCTCGTCCATGAACACAACCCGGCCCCAGAACTCCATGCCTTGCTCAGCATGACGTTGAGCAAACTCCAGCCTTCCTGCCTTGTGTCGGTCCGTCAAGATCTCCTTCGTCGCAGGAGTCCTGTGATGTATACCTGCATTACGAAGATTGCGTCTGACGGTCATTACTGAAACCTCCAGGTGTAGGTTACACGAATGGCCACTGCGTTGGTTACGGGGTCTTCTACAGCCGCAGCGACAATAACATTATCCTTCTCCGGAGAAGTTGCCCAAGGGGCACCCGACCTCGCTGAGATGAAACTATACAGAGTATACTGTATCCTTGGTTGTGCAATTTGAACTTACTCCTGGAGTGATATCATATCGGTTCGTTAAATTACGTATAGTAAGGCCAAAGTCGTTTGGAATATTTATATCATGATGTTTTAATAACTTTGTATCCCTTTTCCAAGAAGCATACTAGAGCCCCAGTGAAGCTACAATAATTATTGCGACTTTCTGTTAGGTTTTAACATTCGTAAGCCACTATTCATAACGTTTACAGTGGCTTTAACGTGTTATCAATTAAATTACTGTTTCGTATTTTTTTATCAATTATCATGTATGGTATGGTCTGTATCTGTATATATTACAGGTGTTGCCACATTATAATATAAACATTTTGGAGGAGAATACCTCGTTATCTCTGCACCACGAACAGCTTAGAAGTCAGTTAACACCGCACGTAGGCAACTGCTCATCGTACGAGATGAGGACAGCAACTGCGTGTCCCAGTGACGTTTTACCTGCTGTCAATCGGGCACATTAGCATGAATTCGTAGGTATTCTCAACACCTTACCAGCAATGGTGCTGAGATACATGCAGAAAAAAAAGGAATTGACACCCGTGTCCTGCAATATAAACTCAACCAAGTCATTTAAGTTGCCACTTTCCTCCCACCTTCGTATTCGTTGCTGCACAGTCCTGGTAGATACACCAGCTTCATGAGCGATAGCCCGTATCGACAAACCATTATCACGTAGGGTGATAATACGACTTTGCTCCAATTAATTACTGTCTCTCCGATTCATTGCGTGACCAACTAAACTCTGACCCTTCCTAGCGGTAACGGTGACGACAACACATCGGTTAAGCATCAGTGTTTCGCCCAACATCCCGGTGTGTGTGTGTGTGTGTGTGTGTGTGTGTGTGTGTGTGTGTGTGTGTAGCTACACGTTTGTTCGTTCGTTTACAGATTTCCTGCACCTATAGTGCAGGCCGGGACATACATTAGCCCGGTCAGTGGGGTATGGGCTGATTAAAAAATAGTAAGGGGGGGAAGACAGGGCAAGGGGATTGCCCAGCACACACGCCCTGTCTCCTGGCTGGCTTTGTGGTGTGTGTGTGTAGCTACACAAATAGAGCGACACATACTGCTTCCCGTATCTAGCAGACGTAACAGTATAAAGGAAATATAGTGTAAACAGTTTATTTCAACAAAGATACAGCTGATATACTTGAAATTACATTGGCAATTAAATCGCTTCTTGTTTCTGTGTGAAGCCTTCATCGAAACACACAGTCCCATGAGTCTGGACTGTGAACTGGTGGGCGGAGTTAAATACATGTACTCGCCGCACAGTAGAGATGGACAGGCTGCGTTGCCCCGACGTGAAGTGTGGTACTAATTTCTGTGTTCAACTGTACATGTAGAGAACATGGACTAGAATGTTCCCTGTGTGTGCAGACTGCAAGGGCATCACATACCAGAATTCTCCCACTGCATCTCTGGATGATGTCAGCGAGGAAGAGATTCTGTGTGCTACGAGTACCTACGCCGAAGATTTAGCCTCCATTCCTATTTGCCACACAGAGCATGAATAACGGTATCGGTGGTAAACCATAACTGCTCAGAGAGCGTATACCTCTGCCGATACCGTTGCCACTAAAAAGGATCCGGATCCGGACCCTTGGATGTTGGATCCGAATCCATCCAAGAATTTAATCAATTCTTTTTTGGTGCATGGCCCACCTTTATACAAAATTTCATTGAAGTTCATTGAAAATTTTTTGGGATATTGTGCGGGATACTCCGGATCCGGATCCTCATTTCTTCCTTAGCCCATGGCACATCCTTCCACAAAATTTGATGGAAATTCATTGAAAACTTTTGAAGTTATTTTGCGGGAGACTCCAGATCCGGATCCCCCCCCCCCAATTTAATTTCTTCCTTGGCCAATGCCCACCCACCCACATAATATTATCAAAATCTCTTCATAACTTATTGAGTAATCCTGCTAACAGACAGACAGACAGACAGATGGGCAAACAAACAAACAAACACGGGGTAAAACATAACCTCCTTGGTGGAGATAATAATCTCATAATGCAGAGCAGTATTACCTTCATATTTGCAGTGTCTTGAGAAGTTTTTCCAAACGTTTGTGATACGAACTCTTAGTTACATGTTCATTTCTCTATTTCTCATAATATTTTATAATTCAGTTCCAGCTCATTATGTATAAATGATTATTAGAATTTCGCTATTAAACATAATTATGATGTATATGGAATTCTTATGACTGCCTTTTTATTTTCATTTTTTTTTCCATTGCTTCAGAATGTTACTGAGATATTATTGACAGGGCCAATATGGTAATGTTACACATCCAGTTTCACTAGATTTTGTATATATTGTTCAGGAAAAATAATGGTTTCCAAAATAATAAAGAAAGATTCTTTTGCAACTGTACCGCCCCCTGTTGAAGCAAGGCAAGCCAGGGGTCGGACAAAACTGAGTTGTCACATGGATCAAACAGGCCATTTCAAGCTCTAACATGTGGTACAGGTTCAAAAATGAAAGCCGAAGGGATGTGTCGGCAAGGAGTCTAATCCCAAGAGATTATTATTATTATTATTATTATTATTATTTTTTTTAACCAAATGCTGCATGACTAGAAATCCGGAGGTGGAGTGAGGCAACCATCCGAGAGAGGTGCCGCCGCCACTCAGCTCTCAACATTATGATACGTCATTGGCTGCCAGCCAATGGGTGCACGGCAACCCCCCCCCGCAAATACATGTGCAAGAAATACAAGTACAGTGATTGTTAAGTTTCTACAAAGAGGCTTCTGTGACTATGAATAATTGTATAAGACAGACAGAAAGGATTAGTGTTTGTAGTAGTACGGATGAATGATTAAATAATATTAACCAGTGGTATACATCTGCAAGAAAAAGAAATGCATTAATTGTTAAGTTCGTACAAAGAGGCTTCTGCAACTATGAATAAGTGTGTAAGACATACAGACAGCATTAGAATTAAGGAAGAATGAGTAAATAATAGTAATCAGTGGTATACATTTACACGACAAAGAAATAAAAATTATTGCTAATGTCTTACAAGTGTTACATTATTCATCACCCAGTCTCTCCTCACTGACACAAATGGAAAATATTTGTTTTTCTACATATTGTCAACACCCAAGAATATGTTATATTTTTTTAGTGCTTCCAACACAAAAACTGTCAGTCATTAACATTTATATAACTCTATGACACAAACATTGTGACATTCACATTCAATAGCTGAGTTATTACATTTATTATAATATTCATAACACATTATTATGTACCGTTGTGGTCATAATCACCTATCCTCCAGTACCCCGTTCCTCAGGCTGCCTCATTTATGCGCAGCAAGTCACAGTGGAGCAAGAGGGGCTGAGAGGGAGGGGCCAGAGAGAGAAGGGAAGGTAGGGGTGGGGGAGGGACAAGTGATGGTGCGGGGGTGGACTGAGGGAGGAGAGGGAGGATAGGTAGAGGACGGAGAATGAATGCGAAGTGGTGCTCATATTTTTTGTCTATTTTCTTTCATTCAGGGCATGATATAAAAGAGTTAATATTCGGTAGATAATGATGCACTGCATTTTATTACCGGCGACAGACAACAAACTGTAGATAGGTGGTGATATCAACGGCTGGCTCGTGAGAGAAATATACTGACGTGACTGATCAAATATTAGTGCGGAGCCAGATATGTCTTTACCAGTACAGTATATTTTGACTTGGGACGCAGAATGGAGTCTGGATGGCTTTGACTTCCGTAATGTTTAAGAAACGTCCTTTACCCTTACATGTAATTAATTTTGAAACTAAATATCATATGCAACGTGTGACATGGCTGTGTCCACAGTAAATATGATCATCCTCTCGGTATACATTCCCTCTATACAGTCACCATCATGTCAGCTATTATATGGCATCTCTATATGAAAAGGCTGTTTAATTGTGCATGAAAGGTAAATATTTGATGTCTGTGCACACGGGTGGATATAATAACGATACCTCCCATAAAATGTTAGAAGGAAAATGAAACAAAATCCTACCCAAACTCCCAGAATATATCTATGTCAATGTTTACCGACACTGGTAAAGCCAAAGCAACCAGGAAGGGAAGGTGGGTGGGGGGACGAGTGATGGTGAAAGGGTGGAGTGAGGGAGGGGAGGTAGGGTAGGTAGGGGAGGGAGAATGAAATGCGAAGTGGTGGTCACATTATTTGTCTGTTTTCTTTCATTCAGGGCATGATATACAGGGGTTAGTATTCGGTAGTTAATGCTGCATTACATCTTGCATAGCGGCGTGAGATAATAATCTTTAGACAGGTGGTGATAGCAAGGGCTGGCTTGTGAGAGAAATATACTGACGTGACAGATCAAGCATCAGTGCACAGCCATCGAGACTGTATGGGCCCAGATTGTCGACGCGTGGGAGCCAGAGAACGAGATGACACAGGCCCGCCTCCTCCAGCATAACAAGGACGAGTGGGAGCTGTTCAGACGAAACCAGCAAACCATCAACAACATTGTTTCCTCGGTACCGCGAAGATTACAAGAGGTTATTGAGGCAGGAGGCCACTGGATTACTTACTAAGGCTTTCCTGGTTGCTTTGGCTTTACCAATGTCGGTAAACATTGACATAGATATATTCTGGGAGTTTGGGTAGGATTTTGTTTCATTTTCCTTCTAACATTTTATGGGAGATATCGTTATTATATCCACCCGTGTGCACAGACATCAAATATGTACCTTTCATGCACAATGAAACAGCCTTTTCATATAGAGATGCCATAAAATAGCTGACATGATGGTGACTGTATAGAGGGAATGTATACCGAGAGGATGATCATATTTACTGTGGACACAGCCATGTCACACGTTGCATATGATATTTAGTTTCAAAATTAATTACATGTAAGGGTAAAGGACGTTTCTTAAACATTACGGAAGTCAAAGCCATCCAGACTCCATTCTGCGTCCCAAGTCAAAATATACTGTACTGGTAAAGACATATCTGGCTCCGCACTAATATTTGATCAGTCACGTCAGTATATTTCTCTCACGAGCCAGCCGTTGATATCACCACCTATCTACAGTTTGTTGTCTGTCGCCGGTAATAAAATGCAGTGCATCATTATCTACCGAATATTAACTCTTTTATATCATGCCCTGAATGAAAGAAAATAGACAAAAAATATGAGCACCACTTCGCATTCATTCTCCCTCCTCTACCTATCCTCCCTCTCCTCCCTCAGTCCACCCCCGCACCATCACTCGTCCCCCCCCCACCTTCCCTTCTCTCTCTGGCCCCTCCCTCTCAGCCCTTCTTGCTCCACTGTGACCCGCCGCCCATAAATGAGGCAGCCTGAGGCACGGGGTACTGGAGGATAGGTGATTATTTATGACTACGACTGTACATTGCTTTTTTGGCCAGCTATTGCGGAAAACCAATAAACTCGAGAAAAAAGCGTTTGACAGATGGTAACGAGGTATCCACTGCCGTCTGGTCAGACACCTCACTCCCGCTTCAGAGAAGGAAAGAAGTATGGCTGCACAGGCTGACCTGGGCATAATTATGGTGCCCCCTGCCGAAAAGAGGTAAGCGACATGCATAAAAATCGAGAAAACAATGTTTAAAGTTGGCAATCTCCAACAAGCCTGCGCAGCCACACCTCACTCCCACCCTGGAGCGGGAGTGAGGTGTGACTGCTCAGGCCTGCTGGGGACCACAAACTTAATTCAGTTTTCTCAAATTTTTGTGTCACTTACCTCTCCTCAGCATGGGACCCCACAATTGTGTCTAGGTCGACCAAAGAATTACTGTACATTGACTGGTTGTATACTGTATGTGTAATACAAAAAGGATCTGAAGACCCTAGGGTAGCTTCTTGTTTAATAACAAGATCTGAAGACAAAGGTGTCAAAGAAAGCATAGATAAATTTTACATTTGTCTCAATAACCGCCTAACTGTATGCCTAACTGTAACCAAATTCCTTTCAGTTCATAAGAGGGACCACAGCTATATATCTGTAGCTTTATAGCTTTTGTGTTTTTCTCGAGCGTGTTGCAAAGAAAACAGTCAGCAGATTTGAATTCGGTACTTTCCATTGGGCTAAATGGCAAAATATGCAGCCAAAATTCTCAGCATACATTTTTATCAAAAGATTTTCAACCAAATAGCTGTATCTTAGCAAGTTACTGAGATATTTCAATGTTATTTATGCAATTATTTGCAATATAATGAGTATATGACCTTCAAATATAGGTTAAGGTCATATTTGGAACAAGGACTTGGATTACCCCAGTGTGCCTTCATGTGTAATATCATCAAGATTGCTATTCATATGGTGTAGCTTAAAAGCTTAGTAAGCTCAATGGTACAGTTTTCAATTTCATCCCTTATACTTACCTACACTAGTGGCAAAGATGGTCTGTGTTATCAAGGAACTGGATAAACCTACATCTACCGAGAACTGTGGCCAGACTTGACAAATACGTGACTAATAGTGAACTCACCAATATGTTTCTCAGTTTCATCCTTCATCTCCTATAATAATTTTACCTTGTCTGCACTTGTGCAAAGATGGTGTATGTCATCATGGAACTGAAGAAGCCTCAGTCTACCTAGAAATGTGGCCAAACCTGACACACACAAGATAATAAACAAACTCATCAGTAGAAATATTGGGTGGGGGAGAGACACAGGTTAGGGCTTGAATTCTTTGTCTTCAACTCATCAGCGGAAACGTTGGGAGAGATACACAGATTAGGGCTCGAATTCTTTATTTACTCAGACCCATCAGTGGAAATGTTGGGTGGGAGTGAGACTTACGTTAGGATTTGAATTCTTAATTTTCTCTAACCTGTGTTTCCCATCCAACATATCCGCTTGTCGCAATGGATCATTTACAAACTCATCAGTGTTTTTCAATTTCATCCCTCATTTCCTATAGTCATTTTACGTTGACTTGGCCCAGATCTGTCTTTTTCAACTCATTTCACGTACCTCACTGTCATCTTTAATGTCAGGACCAGTTTGCCAAGTCCCGGGTTTCTACACTCCTCATCGGGCAGGATAGGATTAGATGATGGATGGATGGATTTCAAATACCTCAGTGGCATAAGAGAGTACTGTGGCTCTACATCTTTTCCACAGCACTTCATGACTTGCATCAAATTCCAGCATTAATCTCTTGTTACAAGTTGATCTGTATTCTCATTCTTTAAGGTGGCTCTCTAACACCTCTTCATTATGAAATGTAATAAAAAGGTAGCACCAGGTAACAAAAGACCATATGGCACTAAGTCGCATCACAGAGTGAAAATATGGTAATGCAGGAAAATAAGGGAAAAACGGAAGATAAAATTAAATATCATACAAAATCCCTAAATGAGTTAAAAAGGACATTAAACGGGTAATAGAAAAATACCGAGACTCACCTAAAATATCGCTTAGATTTGGAGGTCGGCAAAGTGAGGATAAAAACGGGAATAGTCGACGGCGAACTCCTGTATGTCGAGGACAGGCAGTGAGAATGTGGTGCACTGACAGGGGAAGATTGCAAGCAGGGCAGAAAGGCGGCGAATCGCCAGACATCAAATACTCTTCAGTAAGAAGAGTATGGCCAATCCGTGAGCGAGCGAGGGCAGTCTCCCAACGGTGGTTACGATGACAAGGATTGGACCATGGAGAAACAAGATTTAACAGTCCGGAGTTTATTACCAGTCAACAAGGACCAGCAAGACTGCCACCACTGTCGGAAGAACGCTCGGAGGATAGGAAAAATATCAGAAACCGGAACAGATCGAAAGGGTACACAAGGGGACTGGAGGGCTTCTCGAGCCAAGGCATCCACAGTTTCGTTACCAGGAACGCCGACATGACCTGGCACCCAGCAAAAAGACATTGATTTTTTCTTGACAGACAGACAAAACAGCCACTCTTGAATCTCTAAGACGAGAGGATGGAAGCGCAAAGTTGACTGCAACAGAAGGAGCGAACTAAGGGAGTCAGAGAATAGAACGAAGGACGATGAAGGATGGCTGTAACATTTATGGGCCTCAAGTAATGAAGCATGAAGTTCAGCTGTCATAACTGAAGCTACTGAAAGAATCTATCTATCTATTGCCAGACGCCTCAATCCCGTTTGGGTGGCCACAAGCAAATCGCCTCCAAGTCGCCCTGTCCCCCTCCATTTCACTGCCCTGCTCCCAACTCACACCCCCCTCTCTCATATACCTCTCCACCCCATCCCTCCATCTCATCCTCGGCCTCCCCCTCCCTCTTCCCCCCTCCACCTCACTCACATACACTCACTTCGTCAGTCTTTCACCCTCCATCCTCTCCACATGGCCAAACTGAAAGAATGCTATACTGATATGAATGATCAGGGAACTGAACTGCAAACCAAGTACCGTGTGCTATTTTTGATCCATCTGTATGGACATGGAATACAGAAGCATGCTCGATAAGATGTGCGTGAAAGGAAGATCTAAGAACTATGGAAGAGGTAGACAACTTTGAGGAAGGCAATATGGAAATACAAACAGAGGGACATGGCAGCAGC
This sequence comes from Coenobita brevimanus, assembly GCF_032717465.1. NCBI lineage: Eukaryota > Metazoa > Arthropoda > Malacostraca > Decapoda > Coenobitidae > Coenobita > Coenobita brevimanus. The sequence goes on from NC_137022.1 coordinate 3,717,454, forward strand.
CAAGGTGGAAGCCGCCCAGGATGAAATATGAGAATGTCTATGGAAACTGGGAAGGACAAGAGGAAGGACTGAACACGGAGTATGAAAGGGGGTCGACGACAGGGATGGGTTAAATGATAATCTGCAACAAAGGAATGTATTCTGAGCACCAAAGAAGACTGAAACCGATGTTGTCTCAAGAAATAGCAAAGACAAAGTAATGTGCGACGTCTATAAAGTGAAGGATAACCTGACTCCGCATAAAGACTCTCTACTGGAGAGGAGTCAAAAGCATTAAGCACTAAACGAAGACCAAAATGGTGTACCGAATCAAGTTTTCATAACGTACGAGCAGAAGCGGAAGAGTAAACTTGGCACCCATAGTCTATCTATCTATCTATAGCCCAACGCCCTAATCCCGCAAAGGGTGGCCACAGACAAAACGCCTCCAAATCGCTCTGTCACCCACCATTTGACTACCCTCCCCCCAACTCACCCCGCTCCCTCATATACCTCTCAACTCCATCCCTCCACCTCATCCTCGGTCTACCCCTTCCTCTCCCTCCCTCCACCTCACCTACATACACCCTCTTAGTCAGTCTTTCATTCTCCATTCTATCCACATGTCCAAACCACCTCAGTGTATTTCTCCTAATCTTCTCAACCACATCCACATCCACCCCACAACGTTCCTTCACTTCTTCATTCGTCAACCTGTCCCTCCATGTCATTCCACATGCTCCTCTCAAGTAACTAATTTCCACTGCTCTCACTCTTGACTTGTACCCCTCTTGCAAGGTCCACCCCTCGCTTCCATACGTCAGGGTAGGGATCACAATACTATCATGCAGTGACTTCTTAACTTCCGTACTCACCTCCCTATTGCTCATCACTGCTGTCCATTTATTTCTGTGCGTGACAGAAATAAATGGAGAGATATTGTGAATGAATAAATGATGACACAGCCCTGAGGGGATATTCTCCCATATTTGGTCTGATCAGCTAGTCGGTCAGGTGCGGATAAGGGGATGGGTCTATTATGATGTGGCAGGGGTAAACCAGCTCTGCTGTCGGGCCCTGCTGCTGATGTCACTGATTGCACCGCGCAGTTGACCCTTGTGTGGTGTGATGCGGTGAGGATCTGTTCCTTCTCCCCTTTGGGGCTAAGATGCGAATGAATGTGTTTGAATGGATGAGTAATGGGGAGTGTGTCGTCCTATCTCGGCTACCTCCCTTTCCTTGTGGGAAGCAGCCTAGGTATACAGATAGACAGATAGAACAACCTTCCTTCCCTGCTGTACCCTTTCACGCACTTCATCCCCCAAAGTTCCATCCTTACTCATCACACTACCCAAGTACTTGAATGCACTCACATTCTCCATATCCTCACCATCCAACCTCACTGTACATTCTGTGACTTCATTCCTCTCAAACACCATAACTTTACTTTTGTTTACATTAATTTTCAGCTTCCTCCTCCTAAGCACTGTCCCAAATTCATTCACCAAACCTTGCAACTCCCAGTAATCTTCACTCAACAATACTGTATCATCAGCAGACAGCAAAACTGGAATCTTCCAAATCTCACCCTCATTCATTAGAGCCACCCCCACATCCACTGCCCTACCCTGCACCTCCTTTACAACCCCATCCATGTATATATTAAACAGCCATGGAGACATTACACAACCCTGTTTCAGTCCCACATTGAGATCAAAGAACTCACTCAGGTCACCATCCACTTGCACCGTAGCCCTAGCTCCTTCGTACATACTCTTTACAGCATTCAACAATTTCCCCTCCACTCCATATATTCTTAATACCTTCCACATACCTTGCCTGTCTATTCTGTCATAAGCTTTCTCCAAGTCCATGAAGGCAGCATACACTTTCTTTCCCTTCTCTAGATACTTCTTCACTAAACATCTTAGAAGAAATATCTGATCTACACACTACCCTTCCTGAATCCCCCTTGTTCTTCTCCAACTAGCTCCCCTGTCATATGCCTAACCCTATCAATGAGTATTCTACCATATATTTTACCAGTCACACTAAGAAGGCAAATACCCCTATGGTTACCACATACTTCTCTCTCCCCTTTTCCTTTGTATAAAGGAACAATTATACCTGATTTCCAGTCCTCTGGAAACCTGCCCTCTTCCCAAGCCAGTCTACACAACTTCCATATCCACTCCACAACAATCTCACCCCCATACCTCAGCATTTCACCACACACTCCATCAATTCCTGGGGCCTTTCCCAACTTGATCTTCTTCATTGCTTCCACTACTTCTGTCCTACTGATCTCTTCCTACCTCCTCTCATCTCTTCTTCTCCCAGCCATTCCCAACCACTTATACTCGCACTGCTGTCACTCTCTACATTCAACAAATCCTCATGGTGATCCTTCCATCTCCTCAATTTCTCTCTCTTCTCCACCAACAATCTATTATTCCTCTTTCACTCCCCTACTATTTCCCCTTTCACACTGCCTTACTTTCTTTACCTCCTTCCAAAACAATTTCTTACTCTCCCTCCATTTCATACTCAGATTCCTCCCAAACTCTTCATCCACTTTCTTCTTACTCTCCTTCACCAGTCTCTTAACCTCCCTTCTCCTCCTCACATATACCTCTCTCTTCTCTCTCTCATCTTCTCCCCTACCTCTACTCGCTAACCATTCACTATATGCCCTCTTCTTTTGTTCCACAGCTAGTTTCACCTCATCATTCCACCATGCTGTCCCTTGCACACCCTTGCATCTCCTCCTCACTCCACAAACCACCTCACACGCTGCGCCTATATCTTCCGTAAATATCTTATATACGTCTTCCATCCCTTCCATCTGCTCTAGCTCATACCTTCCCAATCTTTCTTCCACTTTGCTCTTATACTCTGCCATTTTCTCACTATCTTGCAAATTCTCCACTCTTCTCACAGGAGCTGTTTCTTTCTGTCTTCCCCTTCGTCTCTTCAACCATTTTCTTTGCAGCTTTACCTTGGCCATTACTAAGTGATGGTCCGAGACTCCATTCCCCCACCCTCTCCACACTCTTGCATCCACCACTTGTCTTCTCATTCGCTCATCCACGCACACGTAGTCTATCATTGCCTTTCATTCAACAAGTTCACCATCCATCCTCGTCATTACTCTCCATGTATACCGGTGGATCATCTTATGTCGAAAGTAGGTGTTGGCTATTGCCAACCCCTTACCAGCACAGATGTCCACCAAAGCACTACCATTCCCATCTACTTCAGCTGGCACACCCCACTGACCAACCACTCCATCCACTCGTACGTTCCCAATTTTGCCATTCATGTCTTCAATCAAAAGCACTCTCTCGCTCCTCTCAGATTTGTCAATACATGCTTCTACTCTCGCCTAAAACTCATCATTCACTCTTGCCACTTGGTCCTCTATAAGTGCATACACACATACAATCGCCCATGCTTGTATACCTACTTTCATCCTCACCCATGCAATCCTTGCACCCACTGTTCCATACTCTCTTATATTCTTCTTCCATTTCTTGCTTATCATCAGACATACTCCCTCTCTTGCCCTCTCATTCTCATTAATTCCCGCACATATACCTAAACCATAATCCCATTCTCTCACCCTTTCACCTTCCATTTAGTTTCAGTCAATCCACGTAAATCCACTCTCGCATCCTCAAGCACTTGAACAATCTCTCTCTCTTTCACTTCATCAATCACTCCTCTCACATTCCACGTTCCCACCCTCAGAATGTCCTTTGTCCGTTCCTTAGTCGTCAACGTATGGTCCGTCCTGGCCGAGGCACTTTATTCGCTTGTTTAGTTAGTTCTTTTTATGGGGTGGGGCACTAACCCACCACCAACCCTTTTAGTCGCCTCATACGACAAGCAGGGATACTGGGGGAGTATTCTTGAAACCCCTCAGCCCCCAGGGAGGTAGTATAATTTTGATAAAATCAGGGCTCAATGAAGGTTATGTAGGCATGTATGGTCAGCACCCTAAGACACATGGGATAAAATTTGCAGGAGATGTAGACATCGTAAAGTTGACACCTTCAAAGACGAAATATGAGCATCCAATGCCAACTTGGAATCAAAGATCAGGTCCAAGAATCTAGTAGATGCCCGATACTGAAGAGGATGATGATAAAGATTGAGAGGTGGGTGAAGCGACTGACAACTTCGAGTAAAGGTCACTGCACACGACTTAGAAGTGGAGAACCGAAAACCATGAGCAGTAGCCCAAGAAGAAGCATTCTTGATAGCAGACTGAAGAAGACTCTGTAACACTACGGAATTAGAGCCTGCAGCATAGACAGCGAAGTCGTCAACATATAAAGAAGACTGTACACCTACTGGTTGAGAAGCAATAGGGAAAAGTGTTGTGCTAAGAACCCCGCCCAGAGGAACTCTTCGTATTGTGGGAAGGAATCAGACAAACTGTTGCAGACATGAACAGATAATGACCTATTTGTCAAATAATTAAAAAAAAAAAACTGCCATATTGTCAACAATACCAAGTAATTGGACTGTACGGAGAATATGATACTTCCACACTGTATTATATGCCTTCTCAAGGACTGACCCACCTTTGAAAAACGCAGCCCTAACATACGTTTCTAACTTAATCAATGGGTTCAAAGTTCTTCGCATCTTTCGTTAGCCGAACTGAGCTGGAGATAAAAGACGGTTAGATTCTAACGACCAAATTAGCCTAGCATTAAGCATATGTTCCAGGTCTTTCAAAGACAGCTTGTCAGAGCTATTGGATGATAATCTTGAGGAAGATGGCCATCTTTAAAAGGTTTGAGGAGAGGAATAATAAGCGCAATGTGCCAACTTGGGGGAAATTCGCCTGTGGTCCAAACACGATTGTAAAGTGCTAATATAAACTGAAGCCCTGCCGATGAGAGGTGTTTAACCATACTGTAATGAACACCATCTAAAGTTCTAAACCCTCACATGTATCTCTGCAAGAAAGAATGGCATCACGTAATTCCGCCAAAGTAAAAGGAGCAATATAATGTTCTTCATCAGAGAGGTGGAAGTGGAGCGGATGAAGCTCTGCTGTCGAACGAAATTTATGAGTCACTCGTCAGATGAGAGCCTTTACTAACCTCACTAAAATTTTCACCTAGTGCATTGGCAACTAAGTAGGGATCTGCTGTGGAAGTACAATGCAGATGGAGGACCGGAGCAGGAAATGGTAGCCGTTTACCTGCTATCTTACGGATACAGGCCCAAACCGCTGAGATGGGCATGTTAGAAGTAACTCAAGAAACATATAACTTCCATTTGGATTTTCTAGCCTCATTAACTGTTCGACGAAAGGCAGTGCTGGCACGTCGGAAAAGTATAAAGTGATAAACTTTATCAGCAGTATGACGTTTGCGACGATAGCTCTTCCAAGTAGCCTGTTTGATGCAGAGGGCTCTTGAGCATTCTGTCGTCCACCAAGGAACACACTTAGACAAAAAGGGATCAGTGATCTTTGGAATTGCCTGATGAGCAGCCTTTTTTTTTTTTTTTTTTTTTTTTTTTTACGTGTCCAACTCTGGGCAAAGGCTCAGGGCCTATTTCTTGGGGGCAGTGGCCCATCCCAAGGCCCAGTAGTCCTCCTACACCTCCACATGTCACCACATCGAGGAATTTAGTGAGCATACCGAGTACACAAGAAGAAGGAACAGAAAGAGGAGTCGTATAGGAAGTAAAAGCTGTACATTTCTCTCAAACGCCAGCGTGGAGGGCGTGGAGTAGGAGAATACGACGTGAGTTGAAGATGTATTGGAAAATGATCACTAAACAGACAATCTTGAAGGACAGACCAAGTGAAGTCAAGAGCAAGAGATGGAGAACACAAAGAAAGGTCAGTGCAGGAAAAGGTAAGGGTATGTGCATCGAAGTGGGTGGGAACACCAGTATTAAGGACCAAAAGCTCATGGTGGTAAATAAAAGATTCCATCAGTCGACCACGAGGATTGATAACAGAATCACCCCACAGGGAATTTCAACTATTAAAATGGCCGAGTAAAAGGTATGGAGAAGAGAGACTGGAGAGCAGGATAGCTAATGCTGAAAAATCAAGTGCCACTGAGGGGGAGAAATAGAGGGAAACAAATGTTAACCAACGTCCAAGAAATATGTGGGCTATGACACAGGGGAGCTCAGTAGAAATTTGTAATGGTTCAAATGGAACCGTATGGTGGATCAAAATGCAAACATTAGAAATGGAATGAGGAGAGCTAAATAAGGTATAATTAGGGATAGGAGTTGGGGACTCCTGAAGGCGAGTCTCCTGTAAGCAAAGCACCGTACTGTAGGTTGGTGAACAGAAAGCAAATAACGAAACTCGTTATGTTGTGAGGTAAAACTGTGTAAATTCCACTGTAAAACAGACATTGTAACATAAAACAGAGGATCAGAACAATGAGAAAACTGATGGTGCTAAAAAAAACTGTTTGTTGAAGAAGAGGTTACCTTTGAGTAAGGATAGTGGGTATCGAAGAACCACTGGAGAACTGAGCAGTGGAAGGGCATGACTCGGGCAATGAAGAATGGCAGCGAGGGAAGGGGGTTTCTTCCTCTGGAGGCAAAGGAAGGTCTAAAAGGGATTTGATGATAGGCTTACTTGAAGTTGAGGTGGGGGAAGAAGTGAAAGGTGGAGGTAACGGAGAGATTATGGATGAAGTAGAGGAGGTAGAGGCTGCAGCCTCAGGAAGACGAGGAGTGGAAGGAAGATTGAGAGGAGGGGAGTGAACATCGGCAGAAACGGTAATTGTAGAAGTGGAAATGGGTTGGAACAAACAATGGTGAAGAACTATCCTGAAGAAACTGTGTAACTTTCTGGATAGTTTCGGGAGAGCTGTCACCCGAAGATGCACGACGAAGTGGACAGAAGTCAGATCTGGAGGAGAGAGGAGGCGTGCAGCATTTTGGGGGAACAGGATGCGACCCACGATGGACTTTACGCTTCTTGACCGACTGAAGGGGAGAGGCAGGGTGGGAGGGGCGTGGCCGAGAACGGGAAGGATGTGACACGGGCACGGATGTAGATGATGACATAGGTGGGGTAGAGGAAAGAGAGGTGGAAGTAGAGGGACCGAGAACTGAAAAGGCATTTGATAACGGAATAGGAGTGGATGAAGAAGGGCAAGAGGTGGTTGAGAGAGAAACAGACAAAGGTTGGGCCGCAGAAAGAGAACAAGAAGGCCGTAAAGAAAAAGAAGGAGAGGATGAAGAAGTGACAAAGACATCTGAGGTTGCAACAGAAGAATAGAGATGATAAGCTGTAGCAGTAGCATCTGTATAGCCTTGACGTCGTGATTCCCGGTGAGCTTCAGCCCGGCGGAGTCCAGTGGACAGTTGGATTCAGAGAACCTCACATTCAAATTTGTACAAAGGGCAACGACGATCAGTGGCGGTATGCCCACCTCTACAATTAGCACAACAGTGATGATCCAAGGGGCATTCATCATCCTTATGATCCGAAGATGAACAAAGGCGGCACGTAGGAGTGGATCTGCAAAATTTCAGAAGGTGCCCAAACTTTCAGCAAGCACAGCATTGACTAGGGACTGGGAGAGATTCTTTAACGCTTAGCTTGAGACCACCAAGGATAACAGTGGTAGGTAAGGTATGGCTGTTGAAGTGGATTTTTGCAATATTTATAGAATAGCGGCGGCGATGCATAGGAGGAAGCGAGTAACATTGTACTGTAACAAGTTTATGACTCTGGAGTTCTAAAATCTCCTGAATAAGAGGAGAACACTCTGGCCACTGACGGTCACCAAGACCGACATATGTGGGAACCAAGACTGTCCCTACACAAGAATAGAGGGGAACATTTTTTGATACAATAATTGATGTACCGGCAGGACTAAGTAAACTGGTCATTGCACTCGCCTGTTCTTCTGACTGAACTGTTACAATACAAGGGCCATCTGGACAAGACGTAAAGTGGACATCTTTGCCCATCTTCTTCAGTAGGGAACACTGAAAAAGCAGGGCATCGCCTGCTAGAGGGACAGTTGAGGGAATGTCAAAAAACTTGGTCCAGGTCTGGGGGTCGAACAAAGCTTGGAATTTGTCATGTTCTGTTTGCTCAGGAAATGGGAGTAGAGATGGACGAGGACGAGAGATACGCATGGAAAAGGTAGAATAGGTAAGAGGAAGATAAGGTTCTAGAGTAATGATAGAGGAGGAACTAGCAGAGGAGGACTGGGCAGAAATTGGAGGAGAAGATGAAGGAGGTAAGGAGGAGGTGAAAAGAGGCGGAAAAGTGGAGGTAGTCGGTGGGATGTGGGATGTCCCAAAGAGAAGCCGAGGTCGTTACCTGGGTCAGGTCGGTGGCAGAACGGGGGGAGGGGGAACTAATATTCGAATCCATAATGGTATGTGAAACAGGAAAGGCTCATCTTGACGGTTGAAAAAGGAAGGACATTACGGGCGAAACCCCGAGTCTAGAGGCCCGGCCATCGACCCCAGTGGGTGTCAAACTCCAGTGTGCACCCCTTACCCTACCCTGGAAGGGATAGTGACGCTGTGCCAAAGAACAAAGGTTCCCTGCACAGCAAAGGGTCACCAGCCAATGACCGAGAGTCCCTCCGCTGAGCCACGGCATCCCCGGAACCGACAGCCGCAGCCCAGAGGCTGTCCCGCCTCCACAGAGGGTCCCTCTGCAGAGGTCCGCAAACTGAGGTGGTGCCGAACCACCATGACCCCCACCACTGGTCGAGACAATAGCCCAAGAGCACACCCAGTCCTTCCTTCTCCCTGCGACCTGTCTGTTCTAAGGCTAGCTTCTTTCTGCCTCTCTTTCCTAAATTCTGGTGAAACAGGTGACGTATCACGTGTGTTCCTTGTGAGTGGAAAGTTCTAGAAGCCTGTGTGTGAGTATGTGTGTATGTGTGTGTATGGTCACTAGGCGCTGTCGTGTGCCTATAAAGCATTCCTTGAGTTAAGAGTGTGTAAGCATGTTTAGCATTGCTCGATTCTCGCAGACACAATACCTTCTCATCATCTGACTCCCTACTTCTATCTGTCTCTCTATCTGTCTATTTATCTATCTATCTATTATGATTTGTAATTATAATATGGAGTCCTAACATATTGCTCGGTCACGCGAAAATGGCGTACCATCGACAGTTAATAGTTCTAACATATTAATACATATTATATACACATTATAATGAACTTATAAGCTAATTAAGTGAAATACATAATATTGTAAAAGTAACATAATTGTATGAATATTGTATACATATAATATTTATAGTAAATAGTGATTATTCAGTAATATTACATTTTAAACAAGTTGCATACATATTTGAATAAATGCATTAAAAGTAAATTATTTAACTGTAATACAGTATGTACTTGGGTTATTGTAGTGAAATGCATAATTGTGTTGGCCTTATAACTGTAGTTACATTTTGTTAATGCAACTGTTACATAAGTGTCTTGGCCTTATAATTGTAGTTAAAGTTACATAAAAGTTACATCTTGTTAATGCAACTGTTAATTGGCAAAGTGTAACATAATGCAATCGTTTGTCGTTACATAATTGTTACATATCGTTTGTAGTTACATAATTGTAGTTAAAGTTACATAAAAGTTACATCTTGTTAATGCATCTGTTACATAAATGGTACATATTGTTTGTAGTTACATAATTGTAGCAAGTGTAACATAATGCAATCGTTTGTCGTTACATAATTGTTACATATCGTTTGTAGTTACATAATTGTAATAAGTGTAACATAATGCAATCGTTTGTCGTTACATAATTATAATATGGAGTTACATAATTGTAATAATTGCAGTCCTGACATATGAATCCGGTCATGCTGTGGTCGATGATAGTGATGATGTGTCATGCCACTTGCTTGTGGAGACAACAATTTGCTTTTTTGTTTGTAGTTTATGGGTATTTTGGCATTTGTAGTAACACTTACACTTACTTTCATTTATTTGTTATGTGATCTTACTCTATTTCTCTCTTTTTTCTTTCTTACTTTTTCTTTCTTTCTTTTCTTTTTTTGTATGTATTGATTTTCTATAGTTTGTTTTTCTTCGCTTGTGTACGCTTTTTCCATGTTGTTCATGGTTGCATAATTACTGGCTAATTTCCTTGGGATACTTTTTTAAAGTTTAGTTTATATTGCACAGGTATTACTGAAAATGATATAATATAGTCCCATATTTTGTTATTTTATATAAAAAAGATATATACATATATACAGTATTAACTATATACACTGATTTGTTGTTCACTTGTACCTATCGTTAGTAATATGTGTGTCAGCACTGTGTGGAAATCATTGTCTTCACGATTGCGTTGAAGATGTTCACTCTTGCTAACGTCATTTGTGTTGGCCATTTTTTTTTCTCTCTAGTTTACCTTGTAACTTAATTTATATGTTTCCACTAGGTAGCTTTAATTAATAAATGTTTAATACAGTTCTTTTAATCGCTCACTGAGTAACTGTGATGGTATATTTTCTTTATCACTTTGTAGATATAATAATGTATAGCTGTATGTATGAAACACGTATTTTATGTAGGTATAAATGGTAACACTCGTTGGTAGTAAATAAATGTTATAATAAATGAATGAATATATACAGTGTAGAATATTTATTGTTGGTGATTATTTAGTGTTTGAGTTATGCAGATAACTGAAGTAAGTATGTGTATTTAAACTGTAACTATACAGCACGTTTTATATGTTTGTGCAGAAGCTTATTGTCTATCACTGTGTATTGTATAAATGAAGTAACTATTTAACTCACTAATTTTTACCGTGGTGGGAATGGTGTGAGTGGTGGTGTAGGTGGTGTGTTGACCGACGTGGCGTCTTTTCAGCAAGCACGCATGATGACGTCGACTTCCCACACTGGTAGCTGTGGTGAGTGAATGAGTAGCGATCAGTAACTTGGGTGAAGACGAGTGAGTAAGATGAGTTGTGAATATGGACTTGGTGTTTGCTTCGTCGTCTTGACCTCTTCACTCCTGCGGGGGACGATAGCAGAGAGAGGAGGGTGAGGTCAGGTGGTTATGAGTTGTGAGTCGTATCTCACTCTTCGTTTGTTTGTTTGTTTGTTTGTTTTTTTCTTCCTCGAGGTATTCTTGGTCCTTTTTTCTTGTGATTTACTTGTTGTATGATGAAGATTGCCGCTACTTGTAGGTGCGTGTAGAAGATTATACAGACGACTCGTAGAGTTGTTACTTTTAGTTGATTGTAGATGGTTGTAGTTCGTTGGTTCGTCGTAGAAATTTCAAGATTGTTTGTATCAGTACTTTGTTAAACTACTGGCAAGACGTCGTGTGATCACTTCTACATCAGCTTGATGATCGTGGAGACGGAGGGGGCTGGTTGGAGAGAACTGACAGGAGCTGGTTGTAAGTTGTTGGTTGTGAGAGTTTTTTTTTTTTTTTTCAATCTTGATATTTTGTAGGAATTCACTGTTGATTCGTAGACGAGATTCGTATACGTTCGCTGCTACCAAATGTCATAAAAGACTTTGTAACTCCTTTGTGGTTACTTGTAGTGGCATTGTGGTAATACATAATTGTAACATTTTATGAATTGTTACAAAATATTGTGGTAATGCAGAATTGTGCTATACTGTAGTTGTATGACTTATAATATTGTACTAACACCCAGTCCTTCCTGTTACAACTTACGCGTGGTCACTGATGAGAATTGTGATGAATGTGGAAAAGTCCACGCCATTTAAAGCCAAATGATAGCATAGAGAGAGACAGGAGAAAACGAAAGAAGAAGTGATAGAAAAAGAAAAGTGCCTTGCAAAATTAGTTGAGGCAACGACTAGGGCCCAAGGTGGGGGGAGAGGGGAAAGCAGAATGGACTGGAAGGCCATCTTGCAACCAGGCCTGTGGAGGAGATGAAGGTACCCTGCTAGAACTCCCCCACACATCAAGCCCCAGTCGATGCCCCCGAAGCCCCCACGATGGCAACGAGCAAGGGAACGGGGGGCACCTCTTCATTAGTTATTTTATTCTTAGATATGGCTGTTTATAACTTTGTATGTTATTTATGAAGAGTATGGTGATATTAGAATGATTGAACACAAAAAAAGGATAGTGAGGTGTCATTAGCAAAATAAATCACATAGGAAGAGGTGTTATCGAGCTTCCTTAACTGAGGAGATTACTGGCACAGGTATTCAGGAAGGAGAGTGCAGCCAGGTAGCTTAGTAGACCAAAATATCAGTGTCGCCACATGAAGGCATCTCTCTCTCTCTCTCTCTCTCTCTCTCTCTCTCAAGTAAATAAATGAAACAAAACATACATTAAAAAAAAAAACCTACACAGCAGCCAGTGAAGTGGGTCACTCATCTGTTCGCTCACCATTAAAGCATGTTAATGGATGAATGAGAAATTAAACCTGCATGTGTGCATTAAATTAATATATAACTTAAAAATAATACAGTAAGGTGCACTAAGTTTCTAGATCATTGTAAATATCTGAAACAATAATCATCATCATCATCATCCTAACCAAATATCTTACTAGCTAAAGGGATGAGTAGTATTAAAAAAGGAAAATGAAAACACATATATGAAAGTTATCAGTCATTCAGGCCTTCAAAATTCTTGCCTCCATCTCACAGGCATTACCTTTCACTCACAATAAATCTTGGTGCCACATTATTATTATTATTATTATTATTATTAGTAGTAGTAGTAGTAATAGTAGGAGTAGAAGAAGAAGAAGAAGAAGTGGTAGTAGCAGTAGTACTGTGGTAGCAGTAATAGTAGTTTCAACCCCAGCCTCACCTGAATGTGAACCTAGTGCACTGCTAACGAATGACCGCTTTCTTCCGCAGTCCACCACCCTCCTCTCAGGGAACGAGGAGGCTACTAGGGACGTCTGTATAACATGGCAGCTCCACCACCCGGCTGTATCAGTGCCACCACGTGAAGGCTTCTCTCCCTGACTGAGTACCGAGAAAATAACACAGAAAAGACTGTAATAATATTACAGTAATATTAGACATGAGTGAAAGTATATTATACTTTAACTCATCTCTAACATACAATAAAAACTTCCAGTGCATCTACTTAATAAGCAAAGGAAGATGAAAACCAGATACTACTGCCGTTTTCATTTGTATAACCAACTTACCTGTACTTATGACTTACTAATCAGGTCCCAGTATAACCTCCCTTACACATTCATGGCCTGAGCTGTTGCAATGGCTATGTCCTGCACCACATCTGGCTTAGGCATGTCTCATACCTGTAAGTTAGGGATAATATGCATAACTTTTGAATTCTGATGCAAAATTTCAACTATGGAGAGAGAGAGAGAGAGAGAGAGAGAGAGAGAGAGAGAGAGAGAGAATTACAATTGTAGAATCAACAGTTTGCCCAGCTTAATCAATACACTTCAACTTTCTTCACTAAGTCACTGTGCTCTGCGTTCCTCTGGCCATAGGTAGAGAGATTAAGATGTCCATGGGCTGAAGGATTGATAACAAACCTGGCCTAATAGGAAAAGTAAAAAAAGGATCAATATACACATCACATTCAGTTCTAGTTATGTTGCATCTTTTTAAACATAAAATTCTAGTTATTAAATCCACAGTATATTACATAGAAATATCATATAAAATTCCATTGGCACTTATAAGACTGAATTAACAATTTCCCCCAAGCTGCAGTACCAATTGTACGAAAAGTTATGAAATTTTGGAACCTTCCACACACTTCATTCAGTTCTTGCTTTGTGTCATCTTTTTAAATACAAACTCCATCTATGAAATTCATAGTATAATACATAAAAAAAGCTTATAAGAAAATGATTTGTACCTATAAGGCTGAGTTGAAAGTTTTCTCTAATATTCAAAGCCCACTTTATGAAAAAGTTGTAAAATTGTTAAATACTTCCTACACTTATGCAGAGATACGTATTACTTATGTCACACTCGTGTTCAGTGGAGAGGTCATATACTGTCATGACACTTGTTGGTGAGATCATGATTTAATGGTGAGCCACAAATTTGATCTATCTATCTATCTATTGCCAGACGCTTCAATCCCGTTTGGGGTGGCCACAAACAAAACGCCTCCACGTCACCCTGTCCCCCGCCATTTCACTGCCCTGCTCCCAACTCACACCCCCCTCTCTCATATACCTCTCCACCCCATCCCTCCATCTCATCCTCGGCCTCCCCCTCCCTCTTCCCCCCTCCACCTCACTCACATACACTCTCTTCGTCAGTCTTTCACCCTCCATCCTCTCCACATGGCCAAACCACCTCAGTGTGTTCCTCATAACGCTTCCTATCACATCCACATCCACACCACAACGCTTCTTTATATCCTCATTCGTCAGCTTGTCTCTCCATGTGACTCCACAGGCTCCTCTTAAATAACTCATTACCACTGCTCTCACTCTTGACTTGTGTCTTTCCAACAACGACCAAGCTTCACTTCCATACGTTGGAGTATCACAATGCTGACATTAGTAACTTTTTCACTTCCATGCTCAGTTCCCTGTTTCTTATCACTGCCTTCAAAGAGCCAGCAACCTTTCTTCCCTGCTGTACTCTTTCAAGCACTTCACCCTCCAAACCTCCATCCTTACTCATCACACTACCAAAGTACTTAAATGTACTCACATTTTCTAATTCCTCACCATCCAACCTCGCTGTACATTCACTGACTTCACCTCTCTCAAAGACCATCACTTTATTCTTCCCTACATTCATCTTTAGATTCCGTTTCTTACACACTCTCCCAAACTCATCCACCAAGCCTTGCAGCTCCCCTTCATCTTCACTCACCAACACAGTATCATCTGCAAACAACAGTACAGGGAGTTTCCAAACACTATCCTCTCTCCCCAGGGCCACTCCAACATCCATTACCCTACCTTGTACCTTTTTTATTACCCCATCCATGTACAGATTGAACAACCATGGAGACATGACACAGCTCTGTTTCAACCCAACCTTCAAAGGGAAAAATTCACTTAGTTCACCATCCACACGCACTGCAGCCTTAGCACCATCATACATAATCTTCACAGCATTCAACAACTTCCCATCTACTCCATATATTCTTAACACTTTCCACAATCCTTGTCTATCCACCCTGTCATATGCTTTCTCCAAATCCATGAAAGCCGCATACAACTTCTTTCCCTTCTCTAGAAACTTTTCGACTAAAGATCTAAGAATGAATATCTGATCTACACAACCTCTTCCCTTCCTAAAGCCTTCCTATTCTTCTCCAACTAATTTCTCTGTTCTTTCTCTAACTCTGTCAATAAGTATCCTACCATACACTTTTCCTATTATACTAAGAAGACAAATGGCCCTATGATTACCACACACTTCTTTTTCCTCTTTTCCTTTGTACAAGGGAATAATTACACCTGACTTCCAATCCTCCGGGACTCTACCTTCCTCCCAGGCCAATCTACACATCTTCCATATCCATTCTACTACAATCTCTCCCTCATGCTTCAGCATTTCACCACACACTCCATCAATTTCTGGGGCTTTCCCCAATTTAACTTTCTTCATTGCTTCCACAACTTCTATCCTACTGATTTCTTCCTGTCTTCTCACCTCCCTCCTTCTCCCAGCCATTCCCCAGCCACTTATACTAGGATTACTTCCATCCTGTATGTTCAACAATTCCTTAAAGTGTTCTCTCCATCTGCTCATTCTTCTCCCTTCTCCACTAGTAATCTACCATTTTTATCTTTCACTCCCCTGCTAACCTCACTTCCACCCTGTCTTACTCTCTTCACCTCTTTCCAGAACATTTTCTTACAGTCCCTTCACTTTACACTCAAATTCCTTCCAAATTCCTTATCCACTCTCTTCTTTCTCTTTTACCGTGCTATTGTTTTACAAACATCATGTGGCACCTGGAAGACAGAGGTTTAATTTCATCACCATCATCTTTATCATTACCACCACCACCTCCACGACCATCAACATAATCATTTCCATCATTACCACAACCACCACAATTAGCATTAACATCATCTTGTCCCTTTTATCTCCACCCAACTAAGGGGTTAGGTAGGGTTCAGAATCATGAAAATATGACATGAATCTGAGAGAACTGTCAACAGAATGCCCAGTTAATTGGCACGCACAGTCATTCAAGTCTTCAAAATCCTAGCTCTGCCTTAAAAGCAAAACCATTTTTATACGCTTTCTTATTTTTCTCAATAGGGTACATACACCTCACATACAGGTTGCAGACAGCCATTGCATCACAAGGTCAAAAAACAGGGCCAAACCTTTGTCATATGCAGGTAAATACTGTATATGAGTAAAGACATTTGTAACTAACTCCCACACATCACTTTTTCACACACTTGTTTAATATATCATTATGAATAAAACGGTTTGGTATGGTACAAGGTCAACTACACTTTACGATTAGGTTATGTTCAAGGAAAAATTGGATAACAATCAAACGAAGAGATTATGGCAAACGTATAGGTGAAAATGGTAATTGATTATATTTAAAAGATTGTTTTGTAGCAGTCATATAAGTGAAAACTGTGACTGTATACAGGAAAAAAAAAAGTACTAAAACATTAATATCATATATGCAAACAACAATATAACAGCCAATCACAGAAGTAAGAATTTGGTCACCAGCTAAGACAGCACAAATTACCTCCTCAGAGTTGACAGTGCATGTACAGACGTTGGAATAAGTTCGTTTCCTTTTCCGCGGACTAAGGTGTTTGTAACACTGCTCGATGGAGAGGTATCCCCTCCTCCTCCCTTCCTCATAGTCCCACACTCCCACCCAACCCCCCGACTTTTCTCTCCGACCCCATAACCCCACCCGGTACCCTCCATACTCTCGCGCACAGCCAGCTGGGGGTTTCTGTACTTCAAGCACCTCTCTAATTACGTGTAGTCCGAACAACTAATTAAGGCATAATACAGTATATATCATAAACCACGTTAGGAAAAGGTTTACTACGCTGTGAGAGAGAGAGAGAGAGAGAGAGAGAGAGAGAGAGAGAGAGAGAGAGAGAGAGTTAAAAGACAGGGAACGACAGGCGGAGAGGGAGAGCGAGTGGAAAAATGAGAAATGAGAAGGCAGTTACGGAGAATATAAAAAGGGGAGAGGCAAGGAGAGAACAATGAGAGCTAAGAAAAGAAACAGAGAGTGAGAAGAAGAGACAGTGAGAGGTGAAATGAGATACGAGCAGTGTGAGAGGGAAAGAGAAAAGGGAGATGTGAATCGAAAGGCCGGGAGACAAGGAAGTAAAGACAAGATAGGAGACACCTGAGAGAAAATGGGAATGGAGCAAACATGGAAATACGGATAACAAAAGGAGAAAGTGGGAAAGAGAGCTACGGAACGGAATACTGAGAACGATAATGAAAAAAATTAGAAAAGGAGGCACAAGGTAACAGGGAGGAGGAAGAAAGTGTGTTATTCTGGTAAGGATGCAGGGAAAGAACTAAGCAGGATAAGACGACAGCATTGAGGCTGAGTAGAACGAATGTAACATTCAAGTAAAAAGGGTGGGAGAGAAACAGAGAAATTAGAGAAATTTGCCTAGAGAAAGTAAAGATTAAGGGTGGGAAGAAAATAGGCTAATTTTTATGGCAAAAAGGAGGGGGGGCGGGATGTTAAGAACGGAAGACAAGGGGAGGGAGGGAGGGAAAGACAGTGGGAAGAGTGGAATGAAAAAAAAGAGATTTCGGGTGACAGGGAGAGACGTAGAGAGGAGAGAGAAAAAGAGCATGCAGCTATTACTGGGGGAAGAAAGCAACGAAGGAAATGGATTTAGTACAAGTAAAGAAATACGGAGTTAGTAATGGAGAAAAAAAGGTAACACATGTGACAGATGAAAAAAATAAGACAAAGTTGTGAGACAGGGAGGGAGAAAGAAGAGCAAGGTAAGTGACAGAGTGATATCGCCCCAGAAAAACTGGGGGACCTCCGGGGACTCCACCCATGGCGGGAATCACCGTACCCGCTGGGGGGAGACTCGACCCGGGTCCGATCCACTGAGGCGTTGCAGGGAGACCCTCTTGCCTGGGGTCTCGACCTGATGTAGACCCTCCTCTCAGGGTCTCGTCCTCGTGGTGCAGGGAGGCCCGTCTATGTGGGGCCTCGACCTGATGTGGTGGCCCTCGGGACTGGAGCCAAACAGGTGGAGAAGTCGTGTCTGGCGTCGGAGGCTCTGGGGCAGGAGGAGGGCAGTGTTGGTAGGCTGCTGGGCTTGCCTGGGCGTCCAGGGACTGTGGAGGTCTGTCGGGGGACGCGCCGTCAGGTGTGGGCTGCGGCCTCGTCTCCTGCTGGTGCCTGGGGGAGACAAGAATCTCCCGGGAGTGAGAGGTAGGTCCCGACTGGGACTTGGTCTTTGCTCAGGGGACACCTTCGGGGCAACTCTCCCAAGTGGTGTCCAGCTACTCCTGCAGGAGTTGGCTGAAGATGAAGGACACATGGAGGCTGTGTTCTCTCTCTTACACAGGGAGGGTAGCACAGAGGCGACTCTCTCTCTTGTCTCCGACACAGCCGTGGCGCCAGGTCGATCGGCCCTGGGACCCACTTTTGGCTTTATACAAGGGGCTCTTACCCTTGGGGTGGCTAGGGGTGTTGGCCCCTTATAGCTCACTATTGGGCCTCCTGCCCTGTTTGTGATAGAGGATATTTCTCCCTCACAGTTCACTAAAGGACGTCCTGTCCTGGTAGTGGCAGAGGGTTTTTCTCCCTCGTGGCTCACTGTGGCAGAGGGTACTGGCCCCTCGTGTCTCACCAGAGTTGTGGCAGAGGGTGGTGTTCCCTCGTGGCTCACTGTGGCAGAGGGTACTAGCCCCTTGTGGCTCACCAGAGTTGTGGCAGAGGGTGGTGTTCCCTCGTGGCTCACTGTGGCAGAGGTGCGAACACCTCGTGGCTCACCAAGGGACCTCCTGCCCTTCTGGGGTGAAGCTGTGGTCGTCACCACAATACTATTAGGGACTGATTATATATCAGTCCCACCCCACTGCTGTCGATGGTCAACCCACCGTTGAAGTTGTTGCGGATCTAGGCTCACCTGGCGTTGGGGCAGTTGCAGGGAGAAGGGGCACAGGTCAGTGGTGGTTGGGTGACCCTTTTGCCCTGGGTCATTAACCTCCCCGTTATCTCCTCCTCGGGTGGTGGGGTGGTGGTGGCCTGGTGGTGGTGTGGGGGGTGGCAGGGCCGAAGGTCCGGCAGCGGGCATTTTACCACCGTCGCTCGTGAAAAAGTCACGACCCCGTGACTGCAGGTGGTAGGTGATGGTGGTGAATGTCTTGTTGACTGGGGTGAGGTGCTGCAGGAGGTTGATCCAGTGGTTGGTCATTGTGTTCGCTTCCTGGGCTGGGTTGAAAAAGAGGCGGATGGAGGATGGGCAGTTTGTGCGGCGTAGGCGGCAAAGAAGCTGGGGCGTCTGTCGGATTCTGAAGGGCGGCTGGCTGTAAGGTAGCCACTGGACGCGGGTGATCCTCATGCTGGTGGTTTGTGCTTGGTGAGGCGGCCGTAGCTGAATGCTGGTGAGGGTTGGTGGGTAGGTGCTTTTATGGGGGATGGGTCTGTGTGTGGGGGATTTCACTTTGGGAAATTGGGACTTGGGATTTTTCCATCGTGCTTGGTGGAGAGGGAGGGTAATGGGGGAGGTGTTTGGGGTAGGGGGGTTTTGTGGTTGTGGGTGGCGGGCTGGTTGGTTACTAGGGGGTGGTGTTGGTGTGTATCTGGGTGGTGGGCGTGAAAGGCGGCCGGATCTGGTAGTGGTGGTGGTGAGTGTGGGTGTGGGTGGTGTGGGTGGTTGAGCACTTGGTGGTGGTGAGGGTGTGCGGGTGTTGGGGGGTGAGGTGGGTGGCAGTGCGGTGTGGTGGGTATAGTGAGCATGGTCGCTGGGGAGGGCGGGAGCGTTTGCTGGGGTGGGTCTGGGCGTGTTGTTGGCGCAGGTGGGTGAGGGTTGAGGAGTGTGGTTTGAGGAGGTAGTGGTTTGGGGTGGCGGTGGAGAGGCAGGTGATGGAGGGGGCGTGGTGTGGGGGGTGGTATGGAAATGGGTGGTGGAGTGTGGTGTGGGACTTGGTGAGTGGGTGGTGGTGCTGGGTGGGGGTGGTGGTGAGGGCAGCGGATGAGGCGAGTCAGGATCCGGGGTGGTGGGGGGTGGTGTGGTTGTAGGTGAGGTGCTGGGTGGGGGTGAGAAATAGTAGGCGTAGGAGTGTGGGGGATATTTCCCGGAAGCGTCGTCATGGCCAGGTGGTCGGGCAGAGGTGCTGGGCGCGCGGGTGCGGGGGTGGTCATTGTTGGGTGGGTGGAAAGGTCGCACGTGGCGGTTGCGATACATGCGTTGCTGGCCTTATTGATTGATGATCACTTGATACGGGTTGGGGACTTGGGTTATGGTGAAGGGTCCGATGAATCGGGGTGCAATCTTATTTGGGGTAGGGAGTTGGGCGACGACAACGGATTGGCCAGGTTTGTAGGGGTTGGTGTGGTTGGTGTCGGGTGTAAGGTCTTGTTGTACTTGCAGGTGGTGGAGGCAGCGTTTGAGATGGTGGAGAGGGTCGGTGGTGGAGGGTGGGGAGGGTGGCTGGAGGTGGTGGCGGAGCGGGAGGAGGAGCGGGGTTTCCCCGAATACTCACTCGTGCGGTGTTATGCCGTCTTCTCGCGGGCATGTGTTTAGGCCCCATTGAACAATTTTGACATGAGCAGGCCAGTCTTCATTTCCTGTCTGCGTAATGCAAGTGCGGACTTGATTTAGGAGGGAGCAATGGCTTCTTTCACAGATGCTGTTGCCTTGGGGCCAGTAAGGGGATGAGTGGGAGATGTGGAATCCAAATATTTTAGCTAATTCTTGCCGGACTTTTCCGGTGAATTCCGGTGCATTGTCGGAGTGTAATGCCTGGGGAATGCCAAAGTATGAAAATACGTGGGGAGTCAGAGCATTAGCGATGGACACTGTACTGTGATCTTTAGCAGGACATGCTATTATGAATTTGGAATAGACGTCAATGAAGGTGATTATATATTTATATCCTGCTTTGGGGGTGAGTGGTCCGACGACGTCAAGGGATAGGAGTTGCCAGGGTTTTGTTGCCGTTGGTTTTCTGGATGGGCCTGGTGTGCGGGTGATATCTTTTCCTAATGCACAGGCACGGCAGGATTGTATGATGTTTTTGGCGATGGTGGTGGGGTTCGGTGTCCAGTACATGTCGTTGAACACTTGGGTGAGTTTCTTGGTGCCTTGGTGAATGCCGTTGTTGGCATGGAGGTGCAGCATGGTGTCGTGGGCAGTGGTGGGGCTCAGGACTATGTGGCCGTTAGGGTCAAACAGGTGTTCGCCGTGTAGGTGGAGTTTGCCGAAAATGTTTGGCGGAATCCAGGTAGGGCGTTGGTTATTTTGCCACATCTTGATGAGGTCGGGTTCTGGTGAGATGGCATTGATGGGTAATCTTGATAGGGCGTCGGCGTTCGTGTGGAGCTTGCCTGGACGATACGATATTTCAAAATCGTATTCTTCTAAGGTTTCTCGCCATCTCGTGACCTGGGCGTTCGTGATGTTGGATTGGCGCAACCACTGCAGGGACTGGTGATCCGTGATGATGATCACATGGGTGCCTGAGATGTATGAGCGGAAGTACTCAAGTGACCATATTATCCCTAGGCACTCACGTTTGGTGGCCGTGTAATTCTTTTCCGCAGAGTTCAGGGTGCGGCTGGCACAGGCGATGATGTGTTTGCGGCCGTCTTGTACTTGTGCAAGGACTTCCCCTATGGCGTGGAGTGAGACGTCGATGTACAGGCGGAACAGTAAGTTGTAGTCTGGGAAAGCACGACTGGGGCGGAGGTGAGTTTGGCTTTGAGGGTGGTGAATGCATTGTGTCGGGGTTCAGTCCAGACGAAGGGTTCTCCTTTTTTTGTAAGGTCGTGCAAGGGTTTGGTGATGTTCACGAAACCTTTCACGAAACGCCGACAATAGGGGGTTAGTCCTAGGAAGGCCCTGGTTTCGTGCACATCGCGGGGTGGTGGAATGTTGGCGATTGCACGTAGCTTGTCGGGGTCGGGAGAGATGCCCTCTGCGTTGATCAGGTGTCCAAGGAAGGAGACTGATCCTTCAGCTAGAACACATTTGGCGGGTTTTAGCTTAAGTCCGGCCTATCGTATGCGCTGGAATACCTGTTTGAGGCGGTGGAGGTGGTCGGCCCAGGTATGGCTGAAAACAATTACATCATCCAGGTAAGCCAAGCAGGTTTCCCAGGTGAGTCCGCTCAGCACAGATTCCATCAGGCGGGAGAATGTAGCTGGGGCGTTGCAGAGTCCGAAGGGAAGGACGCTGAATTCGTAGTGCTTCCCATTTGATGTTGAGAAGGCGGTTTTGTGTTTGTCGTCGGGGTGGACTGGAACCTGCCAATAGCCTGATCGCAGGTCTAAGATAGAGAACCAGGTCGATCCATGTAGGGAGTCTAGGGAGTCGTCGATCCTGGGTAGTGGCGTAGTGTCTTTGATGGTAACGTCGTTCACTTTGCGGTAATCGACGCAGAAACGCATGGTTCCGTCCTTTTTTCGCACGAGTACTACAGGTGAGGACCACGGGCTGGTGGAGTTTGATATGACACCGGCATCAAGCATTTCCTGGACCTGCCGGTCTTCTTCTGCCCGTTGTTTAGGATTTTTTCTGCGAGATGGTTGGCGAATGGGAGGTCCTGTAGTATGGATTTCGTGGCTTAGGTAGGTGGTATGGCCAAGATCGGTCGGTCCGACGGAGAATAAGTCCTGAAAGTCCAGGAGTAGTTGGTGGAGGCTGTTTGACTGGGCAGGGGAAAGATGTGGTGGTATGTTGGGGAGGGTGGGGTGATTGGGGGTGGTGTTGAGCATGGTCCTGCCTCTTCTGTGTCACCAATGATGAGTCCTCGAGGCAGGGTTAAAGGTGTTGTGGCGAGATTGGCAATACGGATTTGGTGGGCGTGGGGGGGGAGGAAAGTGGGGGAGACTAGACAGGATGACAGGGGTCCGGTGGGGATGGACGGTGAAAAAAGGACTGATGTACCTGAGGGTCTGGTGAGTGTAACCCATGCTTCGTGGTGAGGTGGAATGGTAACGGTGGAAGCAATAGTGGCAGGGAATGAGGGAGTCTGGGATGGCAAGGGTGGAGTGGGGGATGGGGTTGGAAGGGGATGAAGTGAGGCATTTAGGGAGGTTAGGTTGGGTTTACATGTACAGGTGGGTTGGAGAGGGAGAGTGGTGGGGTGGGGTGTGTGTGGGCGGTGTTGGGGTGGTGGTGTTGTTTTTTTCTTTTTTTTTTCTTTCCTTGTCGGTGGATGCTTGGTTGGGGTGGGCTGGACCGAAGTGGAGGCGACGTTGATAGCAATCAATGGTCGCGTGGTTTCTGAAGCAGGTCCAGGCCAAGATATCCATCATACTGGCTACATGAGGAGTCAAAAATGATGAATGGGTGGTCGGTGGAGATTCGTTGGTGGGTGGTGGTTTGTAAGGCCCTGGTTTCCCCACGGATGGGTAGGGGGCCATCCCTGGCATCTACGAGGTTGGCTGAAGTGGGGAGGAGTGGGCCGAATGCTGAGATGTGGTGGGAGTAAAAATGGGAGTAGAGGCAAGACCTGGCTGCTCCCGTATCCACCAGTAATCTTGCCTTGACCCCATTCAGCCATATCTTGTTGTAGACTGGGGGCCTGTAGTTATGTGAGGTGGCCCCCGCCACCGTGGGGAGGTGCGGGGGCGGGCCTAAAAATCCATCTGCTGAGGATGGGGGTAGTCGTCGTGCTCATCGTCGTCCGGTCCTTGGTAGAGCAGTGGTGGTACGTCTTCCTTCTGGGCATCGTCGTCAAGGGAGGAAACTTTCCTACGGCCTTGTTGGGGATTCTTGCGCCGATTCGCCTTGAGTTGCTCCCTTATGTCATGAAGGGGGCAGGTGCGGCTGCAAGCCGTGAACTCCCAAGGGTTTATACTAATTAAGTTACCTTTTTCCCTGGGGTTATGGCGCATCCTTTGCGGGTAAGCCCTGGGTACTGTGGGAGGCGGTTCTGCAGGCGACTGGTGAGGCAGCGGCTTGGGTTTTGGTGGGGGGTTGTGGTTTGTGGGAAACTTTGTCACTGCGTGAAGCGGTTGTGGTGTGGGATGGGCGGTGAGGAGACGTCTGATGAGCCGCAGGTCTTGATCCATATTTCCTGGGGGATCATAAATGGAGAAGTGTTCCCTGACTATGCTCGGGAAGATCCTCAGCAGGGCGTTGAAGGTATGGGTATCCCGAGTATTTATTTCTGCCTCGGGATAAGCGGCGGTGACGAGGCGCCGAGCCTGGATGAAAGCGTCATCCAAGTTACCGTCATAGGTGAGGGCGTCGAGTTGTGAGAGTGCGACAACTTTGCCCATGCAAGGCATAAAGCCTGTTTCACTATCTGAGTGAACTGGTCCCATGACAGTTCTGGGACTATTTTGGGTGCGACATTTGTGATAATTTTCCCCAGATTAGGTAGTGTGACTGCAATTTTCTCCTTCTCTGAGTCAAACCCTATGTCTAAAAGGGGTTTGATTGTGTCCAAATAAACATCCATGTCACATTGGTCCGGGTTGAATTTTGGTAACTGAATGTGCGGTTTAGCTGCCATTGTGCAAGTTTCCTTTTATGTTCCTCCATGCTTTTACTCGGATCCAGAACCACTGCTTGCCACCAGTGTTATGCTGAATGTTTTTAGGCCGACTCCTCGTAATAAAAACACTAGCGACTGAGCGGGGTCCTCTTTCCGGACCGGAAGTAAAGCACCAACAAAGGAACAGGACATAAAAACTAGGCAGTCCACCTTTAACACATCTATTACCTTAATTCTAACACCGTTACAATATTACATACAATGATATTCTGGACAGGGGATACAGATATACAAAGTTACGTTAAGATACACGGGATATTTAACATACACTGTGATTACACTTTACAATGGGTTGGGGTTCTATAATTGGATGTGACTGTCTTTCATTAAAGCCCAAAAGGTCTTAGTTCATTGGCACAAGAGGAATATATAGGTTTAATGGTCTAGGGGAGGAATATTACTATAAAAGGACAGGGGGAGCAGATAACTACAATTGACTCTTTGGGCTAGGCGCGGTGACACTCGCCCGCGCGTACACTGGCAAGGGGGAACTCCTCTATTCTGGGCTGGGGGAACAACACTAAATTCACGGGTCCAGAATTATAGTCTTTAATAAAGGGCAGGTGAGTTTGGGGTAATCACAGGCACTTACGGGTGGAATCCCTCTAATTCACACTGTCACTCTGTCACTGTCCCGGTTTCACTTTCTCGGATATAGGAGGGGATGTCACTGATCTTGCCCGTTTTTCTGGGGCGATATCACTCTGTCACTTTAAGGGGACCTCCGGGGGCTCTACCCGTGGCGGGAATCACCGTACCCGCTGGGGGGAGACTCGACCCGGGTCTGATCCACTGAGGCGTTGCAGGGAGACCCTCTTGCCTGGGGTCTCGATCTGATGTAGACCCTCCTCTCGGGTCTCGTCATCGTCGTGCAGGGAAGCCCGCCTATGTGGGGCCTCGACCTGATGTAGACTCTTCTCTCAGGGTCTCGTCATCGTGGTGCAGGGAGGCCCATCTATGTGGGGCCTCGACCTGATGTGGTGGCCCTCGGGACTGGAGCCAAACAGGTGGAGAAGTCGTGTCTGGCGTCGGAGGCTCTGGGGCAGGAGGAGGGCAGCGTTGGTAGGCTGCTGGGCTCGCCTGGGGGTCCGGGGACTGTGGAGGTCTGTCGGGGGACACGCCGTCAGGTGTGGGCTGCGGCCTCGTCTCCTGCTGGTGCCTGGGGGAGACAAGAACCTCCCGGGAGTGGGAGGTAGGTCCTGACTGGGACTTGGTCTTTGCTCGGGGGACACCTTCGGGGCAACTCTCCCGAGTGGTGTCCAGCTACTCCTGCAGGAGTTGGCTGAAGATGGAGGACACATGGAGGCTGTGTTCTCTCTCTTACACAGGGAGGGTAGCACAGAGGCGACTCTCTCTCTTGTCTCCCACACAGCCGTGGCGCCAGGTCGATCGGCCCTGGGACCCACTTTTGGCTTTATACAAGGGGCTCTTACCCTTGGGGTGGCTAGGGGTGTTGGCCCCTTATAGCTCACTATTGGGCCTCCTGCCCTGTTTGTGATAGAGGATATTTCTCCCTCACAGTTCACTAAAGGACCTCCTGTCCTGGTAGTGGCAGAGGGTTTTTCTCCCTCGTGGCTCACTGTGGCAGAGGGTACTGGCCCCTCGTGTCTCACCAGAGTTGTGGCAGAGGGTGGTGTTCCCTCGTGGCTCACTGTGGCAGAGGGTACTAGCCCCTCGTGGCTCACCAGAGTTGTGGCAGAGGGTGGTGTTCCCTCGTGGCTCACTGTGGCAGAGGTGCGAACACCTCGTGGCTCACCAAGGGACCTCCTGCCCTTCTGGGGTGAAGCTGTGGTCGTCACCACAATACTATTAGGGACTGATTATATATCAGTCCCACCCCACTGCTGTCGATGGTCAACCCACCGTTGAAGTTGTTGCGGATCTAGGCTCACCTGGCGTTGGGGCAGTTGCAGGGAGAAGGGGCACAGGTCAGTGGTGGTTGGGTGACCCTTTTGCCCTGGGTCATTAACCTCCCCGTTATCTCCTCCTCGGGTGGTGGGGTGGTGGTGGCCTGGTGGTGGTGTGGGGGGTGGCAGGGCCGAAGGTCCGGCAGCGGGCATTTTACCACCGTCGCTCGTGAAAAAGTCACGACCCCGTGACTGCAGGTGGTAGGTGATGGTGGTGAATGTCTTGTTGACTGGGGTGAGGTGCTGCAGGAGGTTGATCCAGTGGTTGGTCATTGTGTTCGCTTCCTGGGCTGGGTTGAAAAAGAGGCGGATGGAGGATGGGCAGTTTGTGCGGCGTAGGCGGCAAAGAAGCTGGGGCGTCTGTCGGATTCTGAAGGGCGGCTGGCTGTAAGGTAGCCACTGGACGCGGGTGATCCTCATGCTGGTGGTTTGTGCTTGGTGAGGCGGCCGTAGCTGAATGCTGGCGAGGGTTGGTGGGTAGGTGCTTTTATGGGGGATGGGTCTGTGTGTGGGGGATTTCACTTTGGGAAATTGGGACTTGGGATTTTTCCATCGTGCTTGGTGGAGAGGGAGGGTGATGGGGGAGGTGTTTGGGGTAGGGGGGTTTTGTGGTTGTGGGTGGCGGGCTGGTTGGTTACTAGGGGGTGGTGTTGGTGTGTATCTGGGTGGTGGGCGTGAAAGGCGGCCGGATCTGGTAGTGGTGGTGGTGAGTGTGGGTGTGGGTGGTGTGGGTGGTTGAGCACGTGGTGGTGGTGAGGGTGTGCGGGTGTTGGGGGGTGAGGTGGGTGGCAGTGCGGTGTGGCAGGTATAGTGAGCATGGTCGCTGGGGAGGGCGGTTGCGTTTGCTGGGGTGGGTCTGGGCGTGTTGTTGGCGCAGGTGGGTGAGGGTTGAGGAGTGTGGTTTGAGGAGGTAGTGGTTTGGGGTGGCGGTGGAGAGGCAGGTGATGGAGGGGGCGTGGTGTGGGGGGTGGTATGGAAATGGGTGGTGGAGTGTGGTGTGGGACTTGGTGAGTGGGTGGTGGTGCTGGGTGGGGGTGGTGGTGAGGGCAGCGGATGAGGCGAGTCAGGATCCGGGGTGGTGGGGGGTGGTGTGGTTGTAGGTGAGGTGCTGGGTGGGGGTGAGAAATAGTAGGCGTAGGAGTGTGGGGGATATTTCCCGGAAGCGTCGTCATGGCCAGGTGGTCGGGCAGAGGTGCTGGGCGCGCGGGTGCGGGGGTGGTCATTGTTGGGTGGGTGGAAAGGTCGCACGTGACGGTTGCGATACGTGCGTTGCTGGCCTTGTTAATTGATGATCACTTGATACGGGTTGGGGACTTGGGTTATGGTGAAGGGTCCGATGAATCGGGGTGCAATCTTATTTGGGGTAGGGAGTTGGGCGACGACAACGGATTGGCCAGGTTTGTAGGGGTTGGTGTGGTTGGTGTCGGGTGTAAGGTCTTGTTGTACTTGCAGGTGGTGGAGGCGGCGTTTGAGATGGTGGAGAGGGTCGGTGGTGGAGGGTGGGGAGGGTGGCTGTAGGTGGTGGCGGAGCGGGAGGAGGAGCGGGGTTTCCCCGAATACTCACTCGTGTGGTGTTATGCCGTCTTCTCGTGGGCATGTGTTTAGGCCCCATTGAACAATTTTGACATGAGCAGGCCAGTCTTCATTTCCTGTCTGCGTAATGCAAGTGCGGACTTGATTTAGGAGGGAGCGATGGCTTCTTTCACAGATGCTGTTGCCTTGGGGCCAGTAAGGGGATGAGTGGGAGATGTGGAATCCAAATATTTTAGCTAATTCTTGCCGGACTTTTCCAGTGAATTCCGGTGCATTGTCGGAGTGTAATGCCTGGGGAATGCCAAAGTATAAAAATACGTGGGGAGTCAGAGCATTAGCGACGGACACTGTACTGTGATCTTTAGCAGGACATGCTATTATGAATTTGGAATAGACGTCAATGAAGGTGATTATATATTTATATCCTGCTTTGGGGGTGAGTGGTCCGACGACGTCAAGGGATAGGAGTTGCCAGGGTTTTGTTGCCGTTGGTTTTCTGGATGGGCCTGGTGTGCGGGTGATATCTTTTCCTAACGCACAGGCACGGCAGGATTGTATGATGTTTTTGGTGATGGTGGTGGGGTTCGGTGTCCGGTACATGTCGTTGAACACTTGGGTGAGTTTCTTGGTGCCTAGGTGAATGCCGTTGTTGGCATGGAGGTGCAGCATGGTGTCGTGGGCAGTGGTGGGGCTCAGGACTATGTGGCCGTTAGGGTCAAACAGGTGTTCGCCGTGTAGGTGGAGTTTGCCGAAAATGTTTGGCGGAATCCAGGTAGGGCGTTGGTTATTTTGCCACATCTTGATGAGGTCGGGTTCTGGTGAGATGGCATTGATGGGTAATCTTGATAGGGCGTCGGCGTTCGTGTGGAGCTTGCCTGGACGATACGATATTTCAAAATCGTATTCTTCTAAGGTTTCTCGCCATCTCGTGACCTGGGCGTTCGTGATGTTGGATTGGCGCAACCACTGCAGGGACTGGTGATCCGTGATGATGATCACATGGGTGCCTGAGATGTATGAGCGGAAGTACTCAAGTGACCATATTATCCCTAGGCACTCACGTTTGGTGGCCGTGTAATTCTTTTCCGCAGAGTTCAGGGTGCGGCTGGCACAGGCGATGATGTGTTTGCGGCCGTCTTGTACTTGTGCAAGGACTGCCCCTATGGCGTGGAGTGAGACGTCGATGTACAGGCGGAACAGTAAGTTGTAGTCTGGGAAAGCGATGACTGGGGCGGAGGTGAGTTTGGCTTTGAGGGTGGTGAATGCATTGTGTCAGGGTTCAGTCCAGACGAAGGGTTCTCCTTTTTTTGTAAGGTCGTGCAAGGGTTTGGTGATGTTCACGAAACCTTTCACGAAACGCCGACAATAGGGGGTTAGTCCTAGGAAGGCCCTGGTTTCGTGCACATCGCGGGGTGGTGGAATGTTGGCGATTGCACGTAGCTTGTCGGGGTCGGGAGAGATGCCCTCTGCGTTGATCAGGTGTCCAAGGAAGGAGACTGATCCTTCAGCTAGAACACATTTGGCGGGTTTTAGCTTAAGTCCGGCCTATCGTATGCGCTGGAATACCTGTTTGAGGCGGTGGAGGTGGTCGGCCCAGGTATGGCTGAAAACAATTACATCATCCAGGTAAGCCAAGCAGGTTTCCCAGGTGAGTCCGCTCAGCACAGATTCCATCAGGCGGGAGAATGTAGCTGGGGCGTTGCAGAGTCCGAAGGGAAGGACGCTGAATTCGTAGTGCTTCCCATTTGATGTTGAGAAGGCGGTTTTGTGTTTGTCGTCGGGGTGGACTGGAACCTGCCAATAGCCTGATCGCAGGTCTAAGATAGAGAACCAGGTCGATCCATGTAGGGAGTCTAGGGAGTCGTCGATCCTGGGTAGTGGCGTAGTGTCTTTGATGGTAACGTCGTTCACTTTGCGGTAATCGACGCAGAAACGCATGGTTCCGTCCTTTTTTCGCACGAGTACTACAGGTGAGGACCACGGGCTGGTGGAGTTTGATATGACACCGGCATCAAGCATTTCCTGGACCTGCCGGTCTTCTTCTGCCCGTTGTTTAGGATTTTTTCTGCGAGATGGTTGGCGAATGGGAGGTCCTGTAGTATGGATTTCGTGGCTTAGGTAGGTGGTATGGCCAAGATCGGTCGGTCCGACGGAGAATAAGTCCTGAAAGTCCAGGAGTAGTTGGTGGAGGCTGTTTGACTAGGCAGGGGAAAGATGTGGTGGTATGTTGGGGAGGGTGGGGTGATTGGGGGGTGGTGTTGAGCATGGTCCTGCCTCTTCTGTGTCACCAATGATGAGTCCTCGAGGCAGGGTTAAAGGTGTTGTGGCGAGATTGGCAATACGGATTTGGTGGGCGTGGGGGGGGAGGAAAGTGGGGGAGACTAGACAGGATGACAGGGGTCCGGTGGGGATGGACGGTGAAAAAAGGACTGATGTACCTGAGGGTCTGGTGAGTGTAACCCATGCTTCGTGGTGAGGTGGAATGGTAACGGTGGAAGCAATAGTGGCAGGGAATGAGGGAGTCTGGGATGGCAAGGGTGGAGTGGGGGATGGGGTTGGAAGGGGATGAAGTGAGGCATTTAGGGAGGTTAGGTTGGGTTTACATGTACAGGTGGGTTGGAGAGGGAGAGTGGTGGGGTGGGGTGTGTGTGGGCGGTGTTGGGGTGGTGGTGTTGTTTTTTTCTTTTTTTTTTCTTTCCTTGTCGGTGGATGCTTGGTTGGGGTGGGCTGGACCGAAGTGGAGGCGACGTTGATAGCAATCAATGGTCGCGTGGTTTCTGAAGCAGGTCCAGGCCAAGATATCCATCATACTGGCTACATGAGGAGTCAAAAATGATGAATGGGTGGTCGGTGGAGATTCGTTGGTGGGTGGTGGTTTGTAAGGCCCTGGTTTCCCCACGGATGGGTAGGGGGCCATCCCTGGCATCTACGAGGTTGGCTGAAGTGGGGAGGAGTGGGCCGAATGCTGAGATGTGGTGGGAGTAAAAATGGGAGTAGAGGCAAGACCTGGCTGCTCCCGTATCCACCAGTAATCTTGCCTTGACCCCATTCAGCCATATCTTGTTGTAGACTGGGGGCCTGTAGTTATGTGAGGTGGCCCCCGCCACCGTGGGGAGGTGCGGGGGCGGGCCTAAAAATCCATCTGCTGAGGATGGGGGTAGTCGTCGTGCTCATCGTCGTCCGGTCCTTGGTAGAGCAGTGGTGGTACGTCTTCCTTCTGGGCATCGTCGTCAAGGGAGGAAACTTTCCTACGGCCTTGTTGGGGATTCTTGCGCCGATTCGCCTTGAGTTGCTCCCTTATGTCATGAAGGGGGCAGGTGCGGCTGCAAGCCGTGAACTCCCAAGGGTTTATACTAATTAAGTTACCTTTTTCCCTGGGGTTATGGCGCATCCTTTGCGGGTAAGCCCTGGGTACTGTGGGAGGCGGTTCTGCAGGCGACTGGTGAGGCAGCGGCTTGGGTTTTGGTGGGGGGTTGTGGTTTGTGGGAAACTTTGTCACTGCGTGAAGCGGTTGTGGTGTGGGATGGGCGGTGAGGAGACGTCTGATGAGCCGCAGGTCTTGATCCATATTTCCTGGGGGATCATAAATGGAGAAGTGTTCCCTGACTATGCTCGGGAAGATCCTCAGCAGGGCGTTGAAGGTATGGGTATCCCGAGTATTTATTTCTGCCTCGGGATAAGCGGCGGTGACGAGGCGCCGAGCCTGGATGAAAGCGTCATCCAAGTTACCGTCATAGGTGAGGGCGTCGAGTTGTGAGAGTGCGACAACTTTGCCCATGCAAGGCATAAAGCCTGTTTCACTATCTGAGTGAACTGGTCCCATGACAGTTCTGGGACTATTTTGGGTGCGACATTTGTGATAATTTTCCTCAGATTAGGTAGTGTGACTGCAATTTTCTCCTTCTCTGAGTCAAACCCTATGTCTAAAAGGGGTTTGATTGTGTCCAAATAAACATCCATGTCACATTGGTCCGGGTTGAATTTTGGTAACTGAATGTGCGGTTTAGCTGCCATTGTGCAAGTTTCCTTTTATGTTCCTCCATGCTTTTACTCGGATCCAGAACCACTGCTTGCCACCAGTGTTATGCTGAATGTTTTTAGGCCGACTCCTCGTAATAAAAACACTAGCGACTGAGCGGGGTCCTCTTTCCGGACCGGAAGTAAAGCACCAACAAAGGAACAGGACATAAAAACTAGGCAGTCCACCTTTAACACATCTATTACCTTAATTCTAACACCGTTACAATATTACATACAATGATATTCTGGACAGGGGATACAGATATACAAAGTTACGTTAAGATACACGGGATATTTAACATACACTGTGATTACACTTTACAATGGGTTGGGGTTCTATAATTGGATGTGACTGTCTTTCATTAAAGCCCAAAAGGTCTTAGTTCATTGGCACAAGAGGAATATATAGGTTTAATGGTCTAGGGGAGGAATATTACTATAAAAGGACAGGGGGAGCAGATAACTACAATTTGACTCTTTGGGCTAGGCGCGGTGACACTCGCCCGCGCGTACACTGGCAAGGGGGAACTCCTCTATTCTGGGCTGGGGAACAACACTAAATTCACGGGTCCAGAATTATAGTCTTTAATAAAGGGCAGGTGAGTTTGGGGTAATCACAGGCACTTACGGGTGGAATCCCTCTAATTCACACTGTCACTCTGTCACTGTCCCGGTTTCACTTTCTCGGATATAGGAGGGGATGTCACTGATCTTGCCCGTTTTTCTGGGGCGATATCACTCTGTCACTTTAAGGGGACCTCCGGGGGCTCTACCCGTGGCGGGAATCACCGTACCCGCTGGGGGGAGACTCGACCCGGGTCTGATCCACTGAGGCGTTGCAGGGAGACCCTCTTGCCTGGGGTCTCGATCTGATGTAGACCCTCCTCTCGGGTCTCGTCATCGTCGTGCAGGGAAGCCCGCCTATGTGGGGCCTCGACCTGATGTAGACTCTTCTCTCAGGGTCTCGTCATCGTGGTGCAGGGAGGCCCATCTATGTGGGGCCTCGACCTGATGTGGTGGCCCTCGGGACTGGAGCCAAACAGGTGGAGAAGTCGTGTCTGGCGTCGGAGGCTCTGGGGCAGGAGGAGGGCAGCGTTGGTAGGCTGCTGGGCTCGCCTGGGGGTCCGGGGACTGTGGAGGTCTGTCGGGGGACACGCCGTCAGGTGTGGGCTGCGGCCTCGTCTCCTGCTGGTGCCTGGGGGAGACAAGAACCTCCCGGGAGTGGGAGGTAGGTCCTGACTGGGACTTGGTCTTTGCTCGGGGGACACCTTCGGGGCAACTCTCCCGAGTGGTGTCCAGCTACTCCTGCAGGAGTTGGCTGAAGATGGAGGACACATGGAGGCTGTGTTCTCTCTCTTACACAGGGAGGGTAGCACAGAGGCGACTCTCTCTCTCTTGTCTCCCACACAGCCGTGGCGCCAGGTCGATCGGCCCTGGGACCCACTTTTGGCTTTATACAAGGGGCTCTTACCCTTGGGGTGGCTAGGGGTGTTGGCCCCTTATAGCTCACTATTGGGCCTCCTGCCCTGTTTGTGATAGAGGATATTTCTCCCTCACAGTTCACTAAAGGACCTCCTGTCCTGGTAGTGGCAGAGGGTTTTTCTCCCTCGTGGCTCACTGTGGCAGAGGGTACTGGCCCCTCGTGTCTCACCAGAGTTGTGGCAGAGGGTGGTGTTCCCTCGTGGCTCACTGTGGCAGAGGGTACTAGCCCCTCGTGGCTCACCAGAGTTGTGGCAGAGGGTGGTGTTCCCTCGTGGCTCACTGTGGCAGAGGTGCGAACACCTCGTGGCTCACCAAGGGACCTCCTGCCCTTCTGGGGTGAAGCTGTGGTCGTCACCACAATACTATTAGGGACTGATTATATATCAGTCCCACCCCACTGCTGTCGATGGTCAACCCACCGTTGAAGTTGTTGCGGATCTAGGCTCACCTGGCGTTGGGGCAGTTGCAGGGAGAAGGGGCACAGGTCAGTGGTGGTTGGGTGACCCTTTTGCCCTGGGTCATTAACCTCCCCGTTATCTCCTCCTCGGGTGGTGGGGTGTTGGTGGCCTGGTGGTGGTGTGGGGGTTGGCAGGGCCGAAGGTCCGGCAGCGGGCATTTTACCACCGTCGCTCGTGAAAAAGTCACGACCCCGTGACTGCAGGTGGTAGGTGATGGTGGTGAATGTCTTGTTGACTGGGGTGAGGTGCTGCAGGAGGTTGATCCAGTGGTTGGTCATTGTGTTCGCTTCCTGGGCTGGGTTGAAAAAGAGGCGGATGGAGGATGGGCAGTTTGTGCGGCGTAGGCGGCAAAGAAGCTGGGGCGTCTGTCGGATTCTGAAGGGCGGCTGGCTGTAAGGTAGCCACTGGACGCGGGTGATCCTCATGCTGGTGGTTTGTGCTTGGTGAGGCGGCCGTAGCTGAATGCTGGCGAGGGTTGGTGGGTAGGTGCTTTTATGGGGGATGGGTCTGTGTGTGGGGGATTTCACTTTGGGAAATTGGGACTTGGGATTTTTCCATCGTGCTTGGTGGAGAGGGAGGGTGATGGGGGAGGTGTTTGGGGTAGGGGGGTTTTGTGGTTGTGGGTGGCGGGCTGGTTGGTTACTAGGGGGTGGTGTTGGTGTGTATCTGGGTGGTGGGCGTGAAAGGCGGCCGGATCTGGTAGTGGTGGTGGTGAGTGTGGGTGTGGGTGGTGTGGGTGGTTGAGCACGTGGTGGTGGT
This sequence comes from Coenobita brevimanus, assembly GCF_032717465.1. Classification (NCBI taxonomy): domain Eukaryota; kingdom Metazoa; phylum Arthropoda; class Malacostraca; order Decapoda; family Coenobitidae; genus Coenobita; species Coenobita brevimanus. The sequence continues at coordinate 3,752,254 of NC_137022.1, forward strand.
GAGGGTGTGCGGGTGTTGGGGGGTGAGGTGGGTGGCAGTGCGGTGTGGCAGGTATAGTGAGCATGGTCGCTGGGGAGGGCGGGAGCGTTTGCTGGGGTGGGTCTGGGCGTGTTGTTGGCGCAGGTGGGTGAGGGTTGAGGAGTGTGGTTTGAGGAGGTAGTGGTTTGGGGTGGCGGTGGAGAGGCAGGTGATGGAGGGGGCGTGGTGTGGGGGGTGGTATGGAAATGGGTGGTGGAGTGTGGTGTGGGACTTGGTGAGTGGGTGGTGGTGCTGGGTGGGGGTGGTGGTGAGGGCAGCGGATGAGGCGAGTCAGGATCCGGGGTGGTGGGGGGTGGTGTGGTTGTAGGTGAGGTGCTGGGTGGGGGTGAGAAATAGTAGGCGTAGGAGTGTGGGGGATATTTCCCGGAAGCGTCGTCATGGCCAGGTGGTCGGGCAGAGGTGCTGGGCGCGCGGGTGCGGGGGTGGTCATTGTTGGGTGGGTGGAAAGGTCGCACGTGACGGTTGCGATACGTGCGTTGCTGGCCTTGTTAATTGATGATCACTTGATACGGGTTGGGGACTTGGGTTATGGTGAAGGGTCCGATGAATCGGGGTGCAATCTTATTTGGGGTAGGGAGTTGGGCGACGACAACGGATTGGCCAGGTTTGTAGGGGTTGGTGTGGTTGGTGTCGGGTGTAAGGTCTTGTTGTACTTGCAGGTGGTGGAGGCGGCGTTTGAGATGGTGGAGAGGGTCGGTGGTGGAGGGTGGGAGGGTGGCTGTAGGTGGTGGCGGAGCGGGAGGAGGAGCGGGGTTTCCCCGAATACTCACTCGTGTGGTGTTATGCCGTCTTCTCGTGGGCATGTGTTTAGGCCCCATTGAACAATTTTGACATGAGCAGGCCAGTCTTCATTTCCTGTCTGCGTAATGCAAGTGCGGACTTGATTTAGGAGGGAGCGATGGCTTCTTTCACAGATGCTGTTGCCTTGGGGCCAGTAAGGGGATGAGTGGGAGATGTGGAATCCAAATATTTTAGCTAATTCTTGCCGGACTTTTCCAGTGAATTCCGGTGCATTGTCGGAGTGTAATGCCTGGGGAATGCCAAAGTATAAAAATACGTGGGGAGTCAGAGCATTAGCGACGGACACTGTACTGTGATCTTTAGCAGGACATGCTATTATGAATTTGGAATAGACGTCAATGAAGGTGATTATATATTTATATCCTGCTTTGGGGGTGAGTGGTCCGACGACGTCAAGGGATAGGAGTTGCCAGGGTTTTGTTGCCGTTA